>NW_006780611.1:2439645-2476410 GCF_000442215.2 Lipotes vexillifer | reverse complement strand
CCCCCCCCCCCCCCCGCCACCTTAGCAAAAGGATGACATGTCCCTGTCCTCTGGACATTGGCGGGTCCAGACTTGCTTGGACAATGGAATGTGGGCAAATTCACTCTGCCACCTCCCAAGAGAAGCTTTACAAGCCATTGTGTGGTTGTACCATCGTTCTTCTCTATCTGTCTTGGGCTCACGTGTAGTCCAGGTGGAGGCTCCTCCTTCTTCTAGAACCCCAGAATGAGGAAGATACGGAGCAGCAAACCATCAGCTGGCATGCAATGTGGGTAAGAAATTCTTGTCTCAAGTCAATTGATACTTTGAGGATGCTTGTTACTGCAGCACAATTGGCCTGAGCTGACTGGTACAAGACTCATTCCACGAGGACAAATTTCGATGCTGGAGACACTGGGTTTACATCCTAATACCCTGTGACCCATGGAACCAGCCTTCCTTACCCTCTCAAGTGTCAGCTATACCGAATGAGGGCTCAGGTGTGCATTTCTGGAACAAATCTCTGGCATGAGAAATGGATCTCTATAATCACCCTGGAATAGGCAATGTGACAATCTTGAGGCTAGAAGGAGTAGTCTTCTTTACAAAGCCATGGTTTAAAACAAATCTTTTCCCCAAAGAATATGATTTTGTTTGGATATACAAGCAATAAATGTACACTACAGTTATCACAAGATGCCAAGAGTTGATCAATTTTGTAGTTATTCAAATCATAAAATATGAGCAATGGGTCGAGCTCGATCCCTTGACATGGTCAGAGAAAGGAACCCAGAAATGATATTATGATGTGAGGGATTTTAAATGCTAGTGAACATTTCCCAGTCTGAGTCTGGTTTTGAAGCATTTTCGCAGCCCTACAGTGTGCTAAATACCACGTGGACTATAAAAATCTCTTGCGATCCATCCAGCCAATTGGTCTTTACCTGTACTGCTTGGCTCAGGATTCTCAATGACCCGGCTACTGAAGAAATGGGGACTTGCATGTACTACAGTTGAATTTATCATCTTTATCTTTGAATAGGATTCTTTATTGATGAATGACCCCATGATACACCTAGCTTTCCAAAAATGAAATTTAAGGGTCATCTGTTGACCCTTTTGTTAGTTTCCTGTGGCTGTTGTAATGAATGACCACAAACTTAGAACAACACAAACTTATTATCTTACAGTTCTGCAGGTCAGAGGTTTGCTATGGGTCTCGCTGGGTTAAAAGCAAGGTGCTGGCAGAGCTGTGTCTCTCTCTGGAGGTTTTAAGGGAGAATCTATCTCCTTGCTCCTTCTAGCCCCTGTGAGGTTGTGTGCATTCATTGGCTGGTGGCTCCTTCCTCCATCTTCAAAGCCAGCAATGAAGGGCCAAGTCCTGGCACATTGCCGCACTCTGACCTCCCTGCCATGGTCACATCCTCTCTGACCGCTTCTGCCTCCCACTTCCATTTTTAAGGACCTTTGTGATTACAATAATTGAGGATAATCTCTTTAGCTTAAAGTCAGTTGACTGGCAACCTTGATTCCATCTACAACCTTAATTCCCCTTTGACATATAACTGAACATATTCACAGTTTCCAGGGAGTAGGACATGGACATCTCGGGGGGGCAGGGGAAGGGTGGCATTATTCTGCCAAAGTACGCCAATCCACCAATTTTGTTTTCTTAACAGCTAGCTCCTTCATTGACCCTTGCTTAGTTCTCCAGTTTTATTTTCCATCATTCTCTACTTTGAGCCAATGTTCACAGTAACCATATATCCTAGTTTGCCTGGATAGTCCAGGATTTGACCCCTTTCATTATCAAGCAGGTCCTGATTTGGGTGGTCAGTTACATGGTCGTTCTATGTTCTACCCAACCAGACCATGTGGAGTTCCCCAGTAACACTGAACTGTCTCACACGTGAAGCCTCTGCACCATTCTGCCCTTGCAGGGGGTCTCTGCTCTCCATCCCACATCCGTTTGGAAACACAGCTCATCCTTCAAGGGTGAACCCCCATGTCCTATCTTTTGTTAAATTTTCCTGCTCAGTGGAGGCATATTTGCTCATATCTTCTCTTTTGCCAACCCTGCTCCTAGTACAGGACTCTGTTACTAAAGGTGGAGCGTAAGGGAAGTGTTGTGTTCTCTCTCCCTTCCTGAGCATGAGCTCCCTGAAGGCAGAAAGCATCTCAGATCTCCAGACACTCGACTAAGACCCCTGCACAGAGTTACCTCTTGGTAAACATGGACAGAGTTGAAATAAATGAGCATCCATCCTCTTGGGAAAATGCAGAGCTAGAAAGGCTCAGCTCCTTTCTCCACTGCACATAAAAAGAAATTAATGTACTGATACACCATTGAGTACATGTAAAAGTCCCTTTTAGTTTTATTCATTCAAGCCATAAGTTGTTAACTGTAGAAGGAATTAGAGAACTTTTAGAATCACTGTTTTGCAGCCTCTGTAGAATTAATCGATCCAGGCAATGCTTATCAATGGGTGAATCCATCAGGTGAAGGACAGTAAACTTGATGATAGGAAGATAAAGATGCTACCACTTAAAACCACTGGCTGATCTTAACATCCCTAAAGACGGTTGTAAAGTGTGTCTCCTGATGTAATGCAGCGTGGATCATGCAGCTCTGCTTATAACGTATTCCTCCCCAAAATATTACATCTGAAATGACTCAAGCCTCTAACCTTCCATTTACAAAAAAATGGGGAATAGAAGATCAGCCTGATGACACCACAAGGAGCAAACAGACAAATCCCATTTGGTTCATGTTATACAGGACAATTGATCTAAATTCTAAAACAAACTAATGTACCAAATAAAAGGGGGTGAGAGACGCCGGAGCAATAAAGGTACTTAGGAGGGTTAACAACCACATTCAATGTATCAACCTCGTTTGGATTCTGATTCAAACAAACCAACCCTATACAGACACTCAGAAACAGTCTGGACTGTGGGTTGGATAAATGCAAGAAATTATTAATCGTGTCAGATGTGATATGGGGTTTGGTTATAAAGTAAAATGCCCTTTTTTCAGAGATACTCGCTGACACATTTATGAGTGAAATGATACAATCAATATCTGGCATTTGCAAAAAAAAAAAAAGGTTTTAAAAGGAAAATTCACAACCGAATAAATGAAGCAAACGTGAAAAATAAGACCTCTCTACTTTCAGGTACGTTTGAAATTTTGTATCACATTAAAAATAATAGAAATCATTGAGTATATGTCTTAAGTGATTAAGTTAGTGAGTAAAATAGTTTTCTCCTAACTAAGCAGCAAATATTTTCAACAGTCAATGGGGAAGTCAGCCCTGAAGAGCTGGGGTCATCGGGAAAGGTTCAAGACCAAAGAACATCACTAGACTCGCATAATCAGCAGGTGCCCGCCTTGTCTTACACTTGGGAAATCACACGACGGGCAATGGTCCTCAGTGGCCGCAAACCTCCGTCTTCCACAAAGCCCCGTGTGTCTTGTTCACACAATAGATATTCAATTCCTGTCCCTGGATGAATGAGGGGATGGATGGCTGGGTCTTTGCACAGTTGCGATACCATAGCTTATGAATGAATGGATGAGGCTAATAAAAAAGACCATGCTTTGCAGTGAAATTACTTCACAGTCCTTCTGGGTCCGGAGACTCTTTTTCTACAGACGTTGTGTCTATAAATCCATATCTACCAGGGCAGGCTCTGGAGTGAATGACTTACCAACTTCCTATCACAGCCCCAAGGATTCTGAAAGACTCAGAGACCGTTTGAAATCAAAGGGAAGATTATTTCCCCATTGAGAGCTACACACACTGAAGACTACGGGATGCAGAGGTAAGAAAAGAACAGCCCACTATTCCCGAACACTAGATCTGCAGGAGTTCACATTCATGAATCTCTACGTTGATCATTCAGTCTGTTTTCTGCATTAAAAACAAAAACAAAAACAAAAAAATCGAAACCAAAAAAAAAAAACAAAACAACACCCAGAGGCACTGGTTTGCATTAGAATCTCATAATATGCTATAAAACCCATGCCAGAGCCAGCATCCAATTTAAGAATTATTTCTCTCATTTTATGTCTCCCATCTTGCCTCTGCCTCTTTCTGCTTATTGGATTCTCCCTTTCCTCCCTACCAGGACTCTTCCCTCCCCTGCTGCTTCTCTCTACCTCCCCCCATAGTAAATGTGGGGATCTTCGTCTGGCCCGATGTCTGTGAATTGGAGAAGTCAAAACAGTCATGTGCTGAGAGCCCTGGCCCGCAGATCTGGGGCACCTGTGAGTGGAGCCTTGTCCCTTTGGGTCTGGTTTAGAAACACAACTGGAGACAGGGGCTCAGCTTTGTAGGGTCTCCAGAAATCTGGGTGCTGGGACAGGGTCTGGTAAGAGCAGAAACCAAGCCAGCTCTTTCTGAGCCTTGTCTCCTCCCGCCCCAGCCCCTCAATCTGCTCACCCGTGTTTCTCTCGCTCTTTCTCTCCACTGGAGAGGTCGCTCTAAGGTTGGAGGAAAGGCTCACAGTTGAGCAGAGAGGAAACTGATCAGTGGGAAGGATGCTGGCCATTCTGCTCAGATACCTTGCTTGGCTCCTTACCGCCTGCCCGGCACACCTGGTGCTCTCGTTAACTGTATTCACTCTCCAGCCAACATTTACTGTGGGAGATGAGCAGAGGCAGTAGTGGACGGTCCAAACAGGACCCTTGGACTCCAAGGGTGTGGGTCCGTGTGAGAGGAAATGGATGATGAGCACAGTAAATAAGTAAACAAATAATGGACGTCCAGCACTTGCTGTGCTTCGGGAAAAGTCAGGCTAGGTAACGTCCCAGACGACGGTCCCTTAGGGTGGGGAAGGAGGAGATACTGAGTAGAGGTTTGGGTCCACAGGAGAAGGGCTCTCTGAGAAGGGGACGGTTGGTTGGGGCCTGAAGGGAGAGCAGCCACAGGAAATCTGGAGGAAAACATCCCAAACAGAAAGAACGTGAAATGACATCCTGGACTGGAAATGAGTTTTGTGGAGTCTGAGGTCAACCTGGGGCATATTGTAAATCAGGGGAGAAAAGGAGGAGGTGACATCAAGTGAGGACCAGGTCTGCATCTCTGGGCTCCAATGGCTCTGCTTCTGGTGTGATGGAAACCACCAGAGTGTTTTGACAAGAGCTGTGACCTGGGTGCTTTATGCGTCCAACCATTCACTCAGCTGCTGTAGAGCAGAGAGGACGCAGAAAAACCCGAGAGGAGGCTGTCCTAGTGAAGCAGGAGCTGGCTGGGACTGAGGCGGTAGCTGTGACCATGAGTAGAGGGGATGGGACACTGATGCATGGTGTGTGGGCTGCAAAGAAGACGCCATTCAATGACTCTCCCTGGTTTCGGGTCAGAACAATGGGGAGGTAGGCTATAGTTTTCTAAGGTGGAGAAAGCTACAGTCATCGTGGACCTAGGGGCTAAAATCAGCGGTACTGCTTAGCCAGGTAAGAGTGTGATGCAATTAAGCATCAGATGAGAAATGCCATGCAAGTAGCTGATGGATGTACATGTCTAGCGCTCAAGGCTGTGGCTCCGGCTGCAGGGAGGGACTTGGGGGTCATCAGCAGGCGGGTGTTACCTAAAGACAGGGGAGCAGGCGGGTGACCCATGGAGAACGTGTAGCCAGAGGGAAAGGAGAGATGAAGGAGGGGCCTTGACAGAGTATCTAAGGAGTCGAGAGCTCAGAGAAGAGACGGGTCCACGGAAACAAGGAGGACTTTGGTCTGGACGAGAGGGTGCCTCTGCGCAGCACAGCTACAACCCGGAGATAATGCAGGAGGTGACCCCTGGGGTTTCTGAAAATCTGCAAGAGGCCGGAAAACCGGTTAGGATCCCAAGGGAAGGGAAGGACAGCACAGTGACAGGAGGCCTCCTGTATCCTCACCCACAGAAGAAAGGGACCCTGGCATTTCCCATCCCCCAGGTGAGCAACGGAAGCCGGCCCAGGTGACTCATTTCTCCCCTGGACCAAACACGAGTCCTCCAACAACACAGTGGTTCTGATCCCAGAACCACTGCCAAGGGGATCAATTGGGAGCTTTGCCAGAAATAAGTAGAGGCACAGGGGAGACACTCTCCTTCCCCGCCAGACCTGAGGCTGCCCCCAACCTACACATACAGGGATGCTGGGGGCAGCACAGGAGGGACCACACCAAAGCAAATGGTGCAGCCTGGGAGCCGTCTTGGTCCCCGCAGCCCTGAGACATCCCTCCTCCACCCCTACAGTGGGGAGCCTGGGGGCACCAGTGAGGTTTCTCCCCACGATGACTGCCTGGACAGGGAATGCTGTGACCTCCCTCCATCATCAAGAGACACACAGGGGGCTGGTCTGCAGAAACCCCTTCAGCCCCACAGGTGGAACCAACAGTACTCCAACAGCACCAGGTAAGCCAAGCAGCCCAAAACAATACAGCAAAAACTCCAGAAATTGAACTGTCATTGGAATCATCACCTCCCAAAGTAGGCCAGGACTTGTGTGCTAATGTAAACAGGGTGACCGCCTGCTAAAATAAAAGATTTAAATGGGGCCCAGGGTCTCCTAACATAATAGACAAAATGTCTATGATACACTTGAAAATTATCTACCTTTCCAAGAACCAGGAAAATCACAATTTGAATGAGAATAGATAATTAACAGACAGTGACACCAAGATGAAGGTGATGCTGGAATTATCTGACAAGATTTCAAAGCAGACATCATAGAAATGCATCAATAATCAGTTATAAATTTTCTTGAAACTAATAATAAAAACAGTTTCAGCAAAGAGAGAAAAGTTGTAAAAAAGAATCAGACAGAAATTATATAATTAAAAAATATAATAACAACAAAATTTTAAAACTTGCTGGAGAGATGCCATAGCAGGTGTTATGTATGGTATCCTGTCCCAGCAGTCCCAGCACACCGATGCAGTGACACAGAGGGAACAAGACGAGAACCAAGATCATGTACTGAGAACTTAGCAGCTGTGTTCTCAGAACTCGCCCAAACTGCACAGCATCCTGTGAGGTTCATATTGTTATTGTTCCCACTTTACAGAGGGTGACGCTAAAATGTAGAGACATGAAAAAACATTCCCATAGTCACACAGTGGGTGAGAGGTCCAGCTGCTGAGCACACAGAGCAGCCGTTTCAGGGGTATGGTGTCAAAGGAGGCACAGTGGGGAGATTTGAGGAGGGGATGGACAGTAAGGCTGAGAGCAGACAGACCTACAGAGCCCCTGGCCAGACAGATGGGTCTGACCTCTTGGGTGTGCAGCTTAGTTGTGAGACAAGCATTAAAGAACCCACAAAGTTACCTACGTGCAGACGGTACGTGAAGACGGTGAGACGCGCGAGGGCTTTGCTCATTTTGCCATAGCAGATGCCAGGGCAAGAACCAAGTGCTAGCAGTCGGTGGGGCTGGGATGCTGAGTGAACAGCAGAGGAGCAGAGTCAGGCATTTTTTTGTAAATTACATTAAAGCAGCCACTGGAATAACGAGTGGAAGTTGGCCAGATCATATCCCTCTTTTAAAACACCCCAGCAGTGTTCCAGCTCCCTTGGATCGAAGTGCAAGGTCTGTCTGGTTTTACAGGCCTCCGTGAGCTGGCCCCTGGCTGTCCCTCTGTGCTCACCTCCTCTCTGAACCTCCCGGGCCCACGCCCCCCTCAACCCTGGCACCACTGCTCCTTCTGCCCAGAATTCTCCTTCACACACGTGGGATCTACTCACTCCCAGGCTTCAGGCCCCACTCACGTGTACCCTTAGCAGATAGGAGGAACCAGGTTATATCAACCCGAAAGAGAGTGTAAATAAATATAATCAGATCAAGGGCATAAAAGCATAAAGTAGAAATCAATAAGCAGATTTGCAGAAAAATCAAGTAGAATGTCTTAGAAATAAAAATTATACATGTATGCAAAATCTAAAGCTCGTTGGTCATATTGAGCACCATATTAGAGACAGGGTAAAAGAGACTTACCAAACTGAAAGATAAAACTATGGAAATTAACCAGGAGGAAGCACACAGAGGTAAAGGCTTTGTCTAAACATGTCTTTATTTATCTTCACTATTGAATTACAGTTTAGAAAGATGGACAGAGATGTGTGTGGTTACTGTTAGCACATTTAGAATTCTGTTGTGTCACAGCCTCATTTATCTACCAGGTATCAATGTTTATTGTAAAACAATAGTAATGAAGACAGTGTGATATTGCTGTGGGGACAAACAAACAGGGAAATGGGACAAGGAGCCCTGAAACAGGTCCCTGTGTATGTTGGTGTGAAACAGAGCTGGCCCTACACATCAGCAGGCAGAGGATGACCATTCAATAGACGGTTTTGGGGTGTTGGGTTTTCCATATGAAATAAAAATGCAGTAAAGACTATACTTTCAGGGATCATTTCTATAGTTGGTGCTTTGTGACCACCTAGAGGGGTGGGATAGGGAGGGTGGGAGGGAGACACAAGAGGGAGGAGATATGGGGATATATGTAAGTGTATAGCTGATTCACTGTGTTATAAAGCAAATGTTTACAATGTTTACATCATTGTAAAGCAATTATACTCCAATAAAGATGTTAAAAAAATGCAATAGATCCCACCTCACATCATACATCAAGTTAAATTCCAGGTCAATTAAAGATATAAACAAGAAACACACAATCCTCAAGCTTTGAGAATTCAACGTAATATCTTTACCACTTCTGGGTAGGGAATGGGATCTTACATAAGACACAGGATGTGCAAATTATACCTGTCCTGGCAGATACCTGAAAGTATCAAAGTTGGATACAAACATCTAAATCTCAGAAACGTAATAGTGATCAGAAGTATGAATTTCAATGTATAAATCCAATATGTTATAGAATGTAAATAATTCTTCTAAAATTAAAAAAATGCACAACAGTGAGATTAGAGAAGGGTAAATAGGATGCTTCAATTCTCTCATTAACATTTCGTTTTTAAAGAAAGTCATCGAAACCAAACACAGAAAACCAAGCAGCGGGTATGAAAATATTCATTATTCTCTAGACTTTTGGCTGAAACAATACACTAAAAAGGATGAGATTTCCTCCTTAAATTAAATATTAAAATATAGACTCAAGGATGTGGGAATTATTAGCTGTAGACCTCAAAGCACCTAGAATCACACCGTGTCCATATTCCTGGGGTTTGTTGTTTATTTCTTCTAGGAAATGTCTAATGAGTTGACATGGTTTTTCCTTAAACAACTTCAAGGTATCTTGCTTGCAACCAAGTGGGTCCTGACTCACAGAGCACCCTTCTGTTGAAAGATCCACCACCTCGTGCCCACTGAACTGATTTCTGGGCAAGAATCAGCACTGGATTCCATTTCCCGACAGATTATAGATGTTCTAAATCCATCCCCGTGAGCCCGGGCGGCCAGGTATCTGTTGCCATTCCTTGGGATCCCCTGCACCTATTTTCCAGCAATTCTGCCCTTTTCTGAGGGTGCTGCAGGCACCCAGCCACTCACACCGGGGCCAGTGGAAGACAGCCGCCCCCCCCATCCAGCTCTCCACCCCCCATCTCCCCTGGCGGAGCAGGGTGGGAACTCTGGGTACTTAGCTCTTATTTATTACCATGTGCTGTGGGAACTTAATGACACATAAATCTCAGGTTGTGAAGTCCTGGCTCAAAATGATTCTCAGTATAAAGTTACCAGGGAAGCAAGCAGGTGGGCACTTTCCAGGTACCAAGGCTCTTGTGCTGGGTATTTGGAGGAAATGAATCTTTCCTACCTAGTTACTCCTATAGTACATGCGATTCAAATGCTGGAGAGTTTATGCATCCTTGAATAAATGAATGAACAAGTGAAAGAAGGTGTCTGCAAAAGGCACATGTTATTGTTCATGTGCTTACAGAAGAAGAAAGAGGCTCAAAGAAAGGATGGACCTGGTCTGAGGTCGCGAAGCTCCGAGGGAGTGATGGAGAAGTCAAGGGCTTCTCTTGGGGACGTGGTGGGGACAAGCCTACGCTGGCCTCAGTTACTCAGAGCTGCTTCCTTCTTCTGCCTCTGGCTCTACGTGTCCTGTAGATAATCTTGGGAGCGTCCCGAGGGGGCTTTCTTCCAGCCCCTAATTTCCCCAAAGTCTTCCTCATCTTTCTTCTTTTTTGCCACCTGGACCTCAGGTGGGGCTCTGTGTTTACTACCATGGACTCGATTTATCCTCTCTCTGTCCTGGCAGCGTTCCGATTGCTTCCCATTTTCTGCCTTTCCTTCCTCCTCCTGGCTGAAATCGGCTTCCTCTCCTGCATCCATCCTCCCGTCCAGCCCGGCCTGCCCTGGGCGGGCACTGGAGGAGCTGCTCAGCCTGGCTGTCCCCTTCCCATGTTCCCGCACTCCTGCCAGCCCTGCGATGGTCAGGCTCCCTGCCTCCGCTGCCCAAAGCTCCTCTCCCCACCGCAGGCTCCTGGGCTTGGACCACTCCTTCTGCTCCTGTCCAAGGGCCAGGGAGAGTTTGTGGTGTGAAGGACAGAGCTCAGGATAAGGCGCAGGTCTCAGCATGGGGCTTGGGTCCTGCCTCTGGCACCGACCCCGAACAAGTGACACCCTCACTGAGGTTCAGTCCTAATAATTCTTTGCACTTTTGCCTAATTGTCTCTAAAGTGTCCTGTGCCTGTGTTCTTCTAGGGCTCTAACGTGCTGCCATGTCATTATTAACTTGGGTGTTATTCTTGATTTTGCCTCCTGACCATCCCCCTGCTGTTTCCCATCACTGCTGGGACTGCCCGGGACACTGCTGCCCTTTCCATGTCAGTGATCTGCCTGGGCGTCCCCTTCTGCCGTTGTCTGCTGCAGGGCACACCTCAGCCTCCCCTGCTGGAGAAAACCAGAGCCAGATAGTAAAGTGGTAAAAACAGGTTTTATTCAGGAATTATTGCAAGAGGAGAAAAGAGAACTTGGTGTGAAACTGGGTTCAATTGTTACTACACCAAGGAAAAGTGGGGACTTACAGCCCAGGGGCAGGCTGCAGGTGACTTGAAAATAACTGAGATGGTAGGGTCCTTCTTTGCTGGGGGCAGGCCAGGGTGACCAGACATCACCTGGGAGTGGGGTGGGATGAGGACTTTGGTCAGATACTGAGGGTGACCAGGTACCACCGAGAAGATGGTGAGGATGAAGAAACTGATTAGATACGGAGGATAAGAGATTCTGGCTAAATCGACTTGACAGGATTTTTGCTAAAACTGGGTGATACGAAGCCCACAGAGGGAGCACAATTGAGAAGAGAGCGTTCACAGAGGGTGACGTTAGCTGGTCAAGGAGGGTGTCCCGTCACCCCCACAGCGGCCATATCTTCTGCTCTAACGTTTGGAGAACAATACCTGGTCTCCTCTCCCGGGGACATGAACGTGTCAGGTCTTTGTGACCAGGGCACACCCTCCTTTGAAAACCGATCACCCTGTAGGCGTCTGGCTGTTTGGTGACATCTCTACCTGACCTCCTGTGTGCACCCGTTCTTTCCCCTCCAGGCCCTTCTCCAAAATCAGGGTCGTTCTCCTCGACCACAAGCTAAGGGCAAGCACTGGGCTGTTGAAGACGTGGTTCCTAGGTCCAGTCCAATCAAATTAGCCTCGGCTGACCCACTGTGCAGCCCCGTGACCAGTGCTCCCAGGAGGACGCAGGCCTTCTTGAGGCAGCTGGCAAGGCTGTGGGGCCGGACGCATTCAGAGGTTGCATCGGGAGGGAGTGCCCTCTTCCTCCCACCCTGGGACTGTCCTTGCCAGCACTGGGCTCTGGCACCCCTGCCCTTCCACGTGAGGGTCCACGGGTACGCGATGGCTCTGCGTGTCCTCTCTACAGCCTATGTGGGACTCATATCAGAGACCAAGCTGGCGAGAAACCAGTCTCCTGACCCCCGCTTGCCTTCATTCCTTCAGGTTCAAACCACAGAAGGGTGGGGCTCTCATTCCTCCCGAGTGAGGGTCCTGCATAGTCAAGGAGAGTGTGTGCTTGGGCAGTGAGTTCCTGTGAGGAATTCGGTGTTGGCTCTACTCATGGTCCCAATCATTTCTGTCTTCCCCACCCACCACCCGCCGCCCCAAACTCCACTATTAATACTCCCGGGACAGGCATTCTGATTCCCTTTTCTCTCTCCACAGGACTCTCTCAGCACAGGGGATGCTGGGGCAGGACCTTCCAGAACACAGGAGAGGCTGCCCTACTGTTCCCAGCATCCCCATAGCTCAGGTATCTATTCAAAACCATAAATGGCCACCAACGGTGTAAAGACCTCATCACGACAGGGACTGGTGGCCGCCACTATTGCGGGGGACTCACAGACCCATCCGGGGCTCACAGACCCATCACAGGGCCAGCCCAGTCAGGGAAGCGGGTGCCCCAGGATGTGGTGGATATACTGTTCCCTGCCCCCCATAAAGGAGCAAGTAGATTGAGCAGGACCTGGGCTCAGGGAGCTGATTCTTGATCCCTGGATCCCTTTGTTTCCTCCAGCAGGCCCCTGACAGGCAGGCATTCACATCCACTTGCAGATCTTTTTTTTTTTTTTTAAGAGCTGCATCCTTCTATGTCAAACAGTCTTGGAGGGTGTATAAGGTGGCCGTGATTATCCCCATTTTACAGATGAGGAACGCAAGTGCTCAGAAGGACTGATGGTTTGCCTGCAGTCACCCAGCCCTGGAAGGGGTCAGACTGCAGGCTGTCTTCTGTTATTTTTTCTCTTTTAAGCTGCTCCTTTGCAAGGAATTCATCATAATTTCTGTCTGAGACAAGGCTCCTGGGAAGTGGCTGGAGTAGCAGAGAGGAGCAGGCAGTCTTAGCGTCCCCGCCCCACCAGTGAAGATCAGGTGGGTGTCTGGCAGCCCAGATTGAGGGCATGTTTCTGGTTTCTGGTTCCTGGGAGATGTCCTGGGTCCTCAGTAACAGTGAGAAAGCTCCGTGGTACCTCGTTGCCCCATCAAGGATGGTCCAGGGTGAATGCAACTCACTTCCAGGTGGGTCAGCACATAGATTGTGCTTCTGGTGACCTCCAGGAGAGAGGGATCTCAGCGCGGGGGAATTGCTGAAAGCACCTGCCGGATGTTCACGGCGGAAAGAGGTGCCCATTATGGAGGAAAGAGGGAGTGCAGGTGCACATTGTGCCCACGGGGCCTCAGGAAAGGTGCCTCCTCCTGCTTTTCCTTTTCAACTCCATCAAGTTTTGTTCTTCTAAGTTGTTAGAGAAAAGGAATTAGGGGTTTACTTGAGAAGGTTTTCCGAAAAATCTTTTTCACAGGTAGCTAAGAGCTGACCTGTTGGGAAGACAAATGAATGGCTTGAGTCATAAAGATTCCTAAGTGACATTTTTGTGAGAATTATTTCCAGGGGGATCACTGCCGGTGAATTGCAAGAGCAAACTCATGCTCCGTGCCTGGTCTCTTAGAAAACACAGCTCAGAGATCCAGCCCAGGGCCGTAAGCAATGAAGGTTTTCATTTTTCCAGGTCACCGAGAGATAAACACATCCATCTGAACTCTCAAAGTCATAACTGGCCCCAGTATCTTGTGCAGGAGGGACAGGACACCAGGCTGACTTTGGGGGACGAAGCTTGGCCAGCACAGCCCTGCTCTTTTGGGGCCGAATAACAAGGATGGGCCCCACACCCTTTACATCTTGTGGCTTAGATTCCAAGCCCCCCAGATGCCCCTTAAGTCTGAGATCCAAGGTCAATATTTTCCTTCTGAGACCTGGGCACAACCATTCAGGCCAGAAGGATGCTGTGGGGTAGACAGGGGCTTGGGAGTAGGCTGAGGCATGAGATCATGGCTGCCTGCTCACTACCCTCCATTTCCAGATCTGAAAACGGGAATATGGATACCTCTGTTGCTTTGTTGTTACTTATTCATTGGATCTAAGGTGTCCTTGATTGACATTGATTACTTCTGTACCATAAGCAAGAAAAAAGAGTCTCCCAATGGTACTTAGATGCAATGCTCTCCTATCACTTAGAATTAGTCTGCATATTATAGATTTTTATCCTATATCACTTTTGTGTGTTCATAAAATAGAAGTGAAATCAATTCGGTAAGGCACTGGTACTCGTTTCCAATCAATGTTGTAACCAATGATCATCAACTTATTACCTTATGATTCTGTAGGTCAGACATCTGATGTGGATATGATTCTGTACATCAGACATCTGATGTGGATATGATTCTGTACATCAGACATCTGATGTGGATTTGATTCTGTAGGTCAGACATCTGATGACGTGGATATGATTCTGTAGGTCAGACATCTGATGATGTGGATATGATTCTGTAGGTCAGACATCTGATGATGTGGATATGATTCTGTAGGTCAGACATCTGATGATGTGGATATGATTCTGTAGGTCAGACATCTGATGATCTGGATCCCTGGGCTAAAACCAAGGTGCTGGCAGGACTGGTTTCTTCTGGAGGCTCCAGAAACCATGTGCTCCCTTGCTTTCTCCAGCCTCTGGAGGTGGGCGTGTTCCTTAGCTCATGGCTCTTGCCTCCCCTTCAAAGCCAGCCAGATACTCTCCCTATTTCAAGGTCAGCTGATAAGCAACCTTAACTCCACCTGCAGACTTAATCCCTCTTTGTCATGTAACCTAACAAGCTCACAGGTTCTGGAGAGTAGGACATGGACATCCTTGGAGGCCGTTGTCTGCCCACCAACCCTACTATTCTTAACACTGCTTCATATGTGCAGCCTGATTCTCAGGAACTTTTAAAGAATTGCCTGTATTTTTGTTCTTCCACACGACATCCTCCTCTATACCATCACAAGGGTTCGTGTATCATGCCTTAAGGGAGTGATCCACTTGGGTGTCGGGGATTTCCTTCCAAGCCACTGCCCCTGTTCTGCAAGCTTCAGTGCACACATCCAGGCAATGACCACTATGATAAGACCACCCTCTGGCCAACAGGCATGACAAAGCACATCCAGGCTCCAGAGATGTTAAAAAGTGAACAAAGAATCTTCCTAGAATTGATGAAATGGGGGCATTGTTTTATGTTACAGACAGTGAATATCAGAAAGTGCTGCATAATTGGTATTCCATGAAAATGTAAACTCAGTGAGGATAATAGGGTTTTCTCTGTGGTTGATGCTGTGTCTCCAGTACCTAGAAGACTGCTTGGAACAAAGTAGATGCCCAGTAAGTATTTGTTGAATGAGGGAATGGATGAGTAAGTTCAATTCAATGAAATATAACTATGATTATTATTCAGATAAGAGTTATTATGAGTCCTTAAGGGAACTAAATGAGGTCGTATTGACATGCTGTCTACATAAAGGAAGCTCTTGAGAGATAAATGATTCCAGGCTTCCCTGGTGGTGCAGTGGTTGGGAGTCCGCCTGCCGATGCGGGGGATGTGGGTTCGTGTCCCGGTCCGGGAGCATCCCGTGTACCGCGGGGCGGCTGGGCCTGTGGGCCATGGCCGCTAGGCATGCGCGTCTGGAGCCTGTGCTCCGCGGCGGGAGAGGCCGCGGCGGTGAGGGGCCTGTGTACGGCAAAATAAATAAATAAATAAATAAAATAAATAATAAATAAATGATTCCTCCTCTTGCTTCCCAGCCAGACAGCGGGACAGAGTGAGTGACCCACTTGGTGCCCAGCACCCACGTAGATAGCGTGCAGTCAGGTGTCTGAGTGAATGGGTTGGGGGGTGGTGCAAGGATGATTGAATCGATGGATGGATAGTTGTCATCGTGAAGAGATAGTAGTTGTTGGGGCCTCTGAGGTTCGTGACGCTTTTGATGGGTGCTCCAACATGGAGGCTTGCACTTCCTGTGTTCTACCTGCCTGGGATTCTTGGTGTCATAGCCCATGTTCTTGGAAATGAAGGCCCACTGGTGCCATCATGAGATGAGACAAGAAACATGATATATTGGTGCAGCCACTGTGGAAAGCAGTCTGGTGGTTTCTCAAAAAACTAAAAATAGAACTACCATATTACCCAGCAATTCCATTCCTGGGTATATATCCAAAAAAAACCCCACAAAAACACTAATTCAGAAAGATACATGCACCCCAGTGTTCATTGCAGCTTTATTTACAATGGCCAAGATATGGAAGCAACCTAAGTCTCCATCAACAGATGATGAGCTTTATATATTTGCACACACACACATGCACACATACACTATGGGACACTACTCAGACATGTAAAAGAATCAGATTCTGCCATTTGCAGCTACATGTATGGACTTGGAGGGTATTATGCTAGGTGAAGTTTGTCAGACAGAGAAAGACAAATACTGTCTGATATCACGTATATGTAGAATCTTAAAAAATAACAACAAACTATTGAATACAACAAAAAAAGAAGCAAACTCACAGATATAGAGAACTAGTGGCTACCAGTGGGGAGTGGCAAGGGGGGAGGGGCACTACAGGGGGAGGCGATTAAGAGGTACAGACTATTATGTAGAAAATAAATAAGCACAGGGAGTACAGCCAAAGTTTTATAACAACTATAAATGGAGTATAACCTTTAAAAATGGTGAATCACTATATTGTACACATGTAACTTACGCAATATTGTACATCAACTACTTCAATTAAAAAAATAAAAATAATTGAAAAAGCCATAGAAACCCAGAACATCAGTATTTTCCTAGAAGGAGGCTGAAGGGATGCCAAGCCACAGAACACAGATGCCCCCGGGTTGAGGATCCTTCCTCCCTCCTGATGAAGCCTGGCCCCCTGGCCAGCTGGTAGCACGGGTGGCATCCGAGACAGTGTGTGTGCTTGCTGTCTGACTCGGGACACGCCTCATCGGAGTGATGGTGTGTCACGTCTTCCTGTGTGTGTGTAGCCACAGCGGTGATGAGATGCCTGAATAAAGATGTGGTACATACCTACAATGGAATATTACTCAGCCACAAAAAAGAATGAAATAATGCCATTTGCAGCAACATGGATGGACCTAGAGATGATCATATAAATGAAGTCAGACAAAGACAAATATCATATGATATCCCTTAGAGGCGGCATCTAATAAAAAATGATACAAATGAACTTATTTACAAGACAGAAATATGCCCACAGACACAGAAAACAAATTTATGGTTACCAAAGAGGAAAAGCAGGGTAGGGATAAATTAGGAATTTGGGATTAACGTATACACAGAGCTACATATAAAACAGGTAAAACCACAAGGATGTACTGTATAGCACAGGGAACTCTACTCAGTGTTTTGTAGTAACCTATAAGGGAAAAGAATCTGAAAAAAATATATATGTATATAACTAAATCACTTTGCTGTACACATGAAATTAACACAACATTGTAAACCAACTATATTTCAATTAAAATAAATAAATAAATGGCTACATCCTATGATGTGTTCTTCCTAACAGCTCTCAGCTCTCAGACTAAGAATGACTTCCTGATGCAGAGCACTCTCCCTGTGTTTTTCCCACTAAAGTGCCCCTCTGTCGCATAATAGTGTCGATTAATCAAATGCAAACGGTGATGTACTTTTGGGTCCTGGCCTGGAGAGCTCATTCTGAGTCATGGGTTTGCATCCTTGCTGTGTTTCTGGGAAATCCTATGTGAAGTTTGCAGCTGGAAGCTTCAGTCATTTTCACGCAGGAAAAAGCACAGAAGACCTGTTGGTCTATGACTGGGGCTGTTCCTTCAGACACAGTGCTTTCTGGAAAGGGGCCCCTTGGGTCCAGGGGAGATGGTTGTGCTTTTAAAACTTACCAGCTCATCCCAGTTCAAAATTGCTCTGTGGGCAGAAAAAGAGCTCAGAGATGTTGAAAGGTGACTGAAGATGAACAAGAAGCACAGACTTAAATGCAGGACAACATATGAAATGCAGCTCCTTTTATTTTTAAAACTTTAGTTTGGGGCCTGAAACCTTGAACACCAATGAAGGAGGCCATTTTTACTTCCAAGAAGGTGGTGACCTTCAAAGTTCTTTTTCCAGGGGGAAGGAATTTAATTTAATCTTGTCTTCTCGTATTTGTTCATGTTAGATTACATAAAATGAGTTATTTTTAATCATTGTTCATAAATCACAGCAAGGATGTGCCCCGAGGCACAGAACATTTGCATAAAAATATTAATTGCTGCCATCTCTCCTTTTGGGTTCATGGGAAATTAGATGGAAGTGCAGGAAATGGCAGGCATGAGGGTGTGGGTATCAGATGGGGCGAGGATGGGGTGAGGGAAACGTCTTCCCTGATAGCCTTGTTCAGCTCACAATGTGTGACTTGGAACTTCGGGATCCTCCTCAGATGTTTCCTCCACCATGAAGCCCACCCTGATTTCTCTGGGCCAAATGATGGTTCCCTCTGTTATCTGTGAGCCGTGACCAGCCTCTCTTAGGAATCTTGAATGTTCTTCGTAGTTCAGTCACCCATGGCCATGTCCTCGCGTGGACCAGAGGCTCCCTGCCTGTCACACACAGCAGAGGAATTCCCTGTTCATTCGACAGACTGAGAAGAGGAAGAGTCCTGGGAAAGTCCCCTCTGTCTCCTGCACAGGCTGCCCTCAGGGCCAGGGTTCACTCAATAGATGCTCATTGAGCAAGCATTTCAGAGACCTGCTTCATGCTGTAAAACATGCTTTCTCTCCAACTTCTCCTTGTGTATTTGGGTTTTTTCTCTAAGTTTAGACCCACACCCCTGACTAGGGCCCCACTCCTGTGCTCCTGGGCACAGATGGATTCAGCTGGAATTTGAAATCCTAATTATTGGAGAGCAGCCTTCCCCCTCACGCTCCATCCCTCCCACCTTCAGGAGCTTCCCACTACCGGGCTCCTGAAGTCGAGGCCCATGCCGGCTTCTCATCCCCCTTCGTCTCTCAGATGTCCGCCGCCCGTTCCTGCTGCCCGCTCTCCCCCGTCCTTGTTCTCGGGTCTGTGGTTCGGCCCCTATGCTACTTGGGAAGAGTCTTCCCATGAGGGCCCTCCCTCCCACGGTCTCGCTCCGCTGGCCTCCTCCCGGCCTCTGCTGGCAGCCTCCGCTTCCCCACCCAGATGTGGTCAGACCAGCCTGCGCTGAGCCTCCTCTGAGCCCCCTCCCCAGGACACACTCCGGCCTTTGCATCCTTCATCCACGTGTCCATTCGCTCCCTCGGCAACGATGGCACTGCTTTAAGTGTTAAGGAGTATGCTGGACGCTGGACCGATGTCACCACACCATGGACCAGTGCTGGGACAAAGGACACCCGGGACCCCAGGAGGTCCTCACCCGTCTGTTGACTCATCTTCCCCCCTTCGGTGTTGATGAGACTCCCCCATCTCATCCCTGTTCCCTGATGCAAATTACATGCACTGGGCGTCACATGCTTGCCCAAAGTCCAGGGAATTTCATCCTGACTCCTACGAAGCCTCTCGAATTCCCAGCTCTCCAGCGCCATTGGGGTCACCAAGAGCCAAGTGATGGGAAGCGTGGTGAGCCAGAGAAGCACCCCTGGTGGGAGCTGGTACCCCTCTGTTGAATATGTCTGAAAAATTCTGAGTCCAGCAGGTGCCTCCCCAAAGGGCTTCTCTGAGCTTTTCAGATACGCATGTGTGTTGTGATGTCCCTGCAAGAGTGCAGAGACAGCACATTGTTTCCCTGGCTTTGCTGTTGTTTGTATGACTCACCACACTTGCTTTAGCGTAATATCCGCAGAACAGATCTAACATAACAGAATGACACAATGAGCAGGAACACAGCGGGTATCCAGGTCCCATTCTGAACCCTCGAGGGGTATTTCCTCATCTCCTAGATTCTGCGGAACCTCCACAGTGCAGGGGAGCAAACTGAGATGCACAGAGGTCCAGGTGCCTGCTGTAAGAATGGTGAGGTCCAGAGCTGAGCTCAAAGCCATGGGTTCAACCACGTGGCCCCTGAGCCCCACTGGATGGGACTTTGTGGTCCTGCCAAGCGCAGAATGCCTCACCGGGCCCTGTTGTTCAGAGAGAAATCAACACATTTGATGGAATCCACTGATGTTCTCTCCTAATGGACTCTTCTCGTTAGAAACAGGAATCCCCCACCAGTCCTGGGCTGGGCCCAAGACCCCTGTTCCAACATGGAAGGAAGACTACTGTTTAATGACACATGGCTACTATGTCAGCCTTCATTGTTGCCCTGCATCGCTGATCAAGACCAACAAACACGATGGGAACCATGACCACACGTGTGCTGGTGCAGGGCATCCTGCAGAAAGTGTGTCTGTTCAAGGGTGCAGATCAGCAGAGAAGGGAAGAGTGTGGACTGTCCAGGCTGTGCAGGCTTGTCCACTCTCCAGAAATTAAAAGCCTGATGTGTAGCATGGTCCCATGTCCGTGGTGTGAATACTCCCACCGTGGCTGATCATATGTCCATTGTGGCATTAACAGACATTGCTGTTGGCTCTCCCAGGCTGGTACAAGCCAGCTTCTGCACCCACCAGATGTAGCAAATCCAGCTCTGACGACTGGCTTCTAGTTCCTTCTCTTTAATCGTCTGTGTAATTTTGTGAGGGGAGAGGAGCTCCGAGGTGCCAGTGATTGTGTAGCCATTGGGCGTCCACTGCCAAGTTAAAGACAACTTCAATATACAAGGGCTGTTACATATTTATTTCAAGTGTAGCAAACCAGCTTGACAGCCTGATCCACGTTACAGAAGCTTTTGTAAGTCAAAGAGATCATTGACAATAAATGCAAGATATTGAACCAGAAAGGCTTTGCTTAGAGCAGATTCACAGCATCCCCATGAGAACCTGGGTGGGAAGCAGGGAGTGGCTGAACTTGGCCAAAACCACAAGGGTCCGAAGCAGGAGATATTTCAATTTTCTCCTATTTCAACCTTGTATTTTTATGTATCTGTTCATTTATTCATTCATCACTGTTGCCTTCCTGCCGTCCACTGGGCACCATGACTGGGAGCTGGGAAAGCAGACACCATCTCTTCCATCTCATGGGTCCTGGAGCTTGGACGCTCCACCTGCCCATATTTGGAGCACCTGAGTTGGGGGATGCTTTTGCAGGGAGGTACCCTGACAATGATTTTAAACACTCTTTGTTCATATCCCTATTAGAAAGTTAGATTATACCTGGTAGGCATTCTGCCTTGCTTTTTTTTTTTTTTTTTTTTTTTTTTGGGGCCAGAGCAGTGTTTAGTGTAGGACTAACTTGTGCCCCACATTGAGGTAAAATCCTTCTAAGCAGTCTTCCCAATGCCCTGTGAATTATGAAATTTTCTACTCTCAGTGGTAGGAACAGCAACTATTCCTAACGACCCCGTGTCTCCTGCATCGGCAGGCGGACTCTCAACCACTGTGCCACCAGGGAAGCCCGTCTGCCTTGCTTTGTGTTTGATTCTGATTAGACCTCTTGGTTCTCCATCAACACTTGTTCAATTCCCCGGAGGTAGGTTACCCAAGCCGGTCTTTGACTTCTGTATGGTCCACGCTGGTGAGAAAGTCTCAGCATTTCTGAGATGGCTGGGCTGTTCCATCACATCTGGGCATGGGGCACAGAGGTGGACACGAACTGTCTTCAAAGGATCATGCTGGGGAGGAGAAAGCAAAAGTCATCAGGGCTGGGAACATTGGCTCCAGCCCAGGAGAGGAGAGATTCTGTGCCCACAACATCAGTAGAAAGGAAACAAGGAGAAAGGCAGTTTCTGAGCAGAATCCAGTCTGAGATGGGATGGGATGGTATGGGACTGGGTGCAGCTAAGCTGTCCCAGTGAGGGGATGGGAACATGCCCGTACTGGGACAGAGAGGGAGCTCCAGAGAGAGAGCCACAGCCAGCTGCTTGCTCTGGGCGCAGCATGGAGCGCCCCAAGGACCCCAGGAGATGGGAACGCCCTAGATGCTAAGAAAGTCACTCAGAATGAGGCTGAGTGGAGGGTGGACGCTTTGAAATTTGAGACTGATTTCACTCCAAGACCTCTGGCCCATGACCTAAAGAAGGGCAGAGACCATTCCTCCGTCTCCATGTGGAAAGGAAGAGCTGAGTCCCTGTCCGGCTGAGCCAGCCTCAGGCCATGGGGTGGGGCAGTTCCTTCATCTCCAGGCCACCAGGTGGAGTCCCCAGACAGGGACCCAACACAGCTGGAAGCATGGCCCCAGGCCTGTGGGCTCTGATGGATGTGTCAGGAGACTGAGGCAGTGACTTAGGACAGTTGGAAGCAAACGAGCTTGGAAATGAGACTGAGACTGCGCATCCCAGTGAAGACCCTGAGCAGCTCTCCACCCGCTGTTCCTCCATGTGTCACACGGAGGTGCTGGGTCCTCCCTGCAGGTGGAGGCGAGGTGTCCCAATCAGGACACCCCGCAGCACTTACGGGCTAGCACAGCTGAAAGGAACACAGAAGTAAGGTCATTTTCTCTGATACCTTGACCCAGATGCTATAAATTTTGAAATACTCGAAGGAAAGAACATGCCAAGAGCAGAAAGAACGCAGGGATCTGGAAAAACAAAAGACCTCTCTTCCTCTCTGCTTGGCTCAGGAGCCCGGATCAAAGACCCCTGATGTGCCACCAGAGCCATTCATAGCAGACACCACTATCAGGGGCACGGCCAGGTGTGAGAGTCAGCTCCCTGGGGTCTACACACAACAACTTTATTGGAGATCCTTCCTCTTGTCCCAGGAAATGTCTTCTGGTTTTCCAGGCAGAGCAACAAAATCATATGATGAAATAATCATCGTGATAATTAACCCGTTTCATCAGGAGAGTTAAGAAAATATTCAAGGACCGCATATTAATAGCATTAACATTTAGTACTAGGGAAAAAAAAGATGTTTATTGCTGCAGCCAGGCCTGAGGATTGGGCTGGTCCCTGTAACTGATGCTCTGCTGGGTTTGAAGCACAGCAGCATTAATTACGCTGCCCTTCGGCTGACACCAGCTCCCAGACGCTGGGGTTTCATCCCAAACTGCGATTCTCCTTCCCAGGCTTCTTCCTGGTAGACATTTTTACGTTTCTGATGAGTCAAACAGATTTTCTGCAGTCATTAAGTTTTTAGTAAACAGACCTAAATTAACAGCTATTTATGACATTCGACTCCAGGGATCAAATCAAAAGCACCCGTTTCATATATAAATATCTCTTCCCTCTCTGCTGTTAATGAACGGTATTATTTTTGTTGTCATTGCCGTTGTTGAAAGCAGCATTAGACATACGCCCCGCTTCTCCTGGCCCCCTCATCACACGAGCTCCATCCTCCGATTGAGGGAGAATGATTACCTTTAGGAAGCAGAGGTGGAAGCACCTTAATTTTCCATAATTCAGTGAAACAAGGCATACATCTGAAATCCCTCTCCGAGGAGCTCCGTTCTCATCTACAGTAAGGGGCTGCATTTTAATGTTCTGATGAAAACAATTTAGCCTGGCCTAATGTCATCAGCAGGGCATCATGGGCCTCACCAGAACCTGATTTGGGAGCTGGTCTTTTCATTATTCTTCGTGTTGTGAGGCGATCAAGGAGCCTGCATCTCTCTGAGTGACCTTGCTGGTGGCAGCGTCGCGTTTAGTGCTAATAAGGATGGCTTCACGGTCCAGGGATGAAAGGGCTGCCAGGGGCGCGGGGGGCGGGGGGGGAGCAGCAGCTGTGAGCCTGCATCTGCTTCCCACGGTAAAGTGATGGGCTCCTAACTGCTGCAGCGATGAAATAGCGTCATACCTGGGCAAAGCTAACTGCCTCTTGGCATGGAGACCTCCTTTCGGACTCCAGTAAAGTTTGAAGAATCACAGATGACAGGTCAGAATTGCATCTTTCCCCTTGAAGGGGAGAAGTTACAAGTTCTCAGTCATGTGTTAATGTATCTGTTTGTGTCTTCGTGAATGGACAGACAACCGGGCAAGGATGCTACTGACACCGTGATGGGTAAGAGACGTCTGCTGGTTAAATACGGCAAATGTAACAGCCTGGCTTAGCTCTGCTCCCTCTCAAAGACCCACTCAAGTGACAATTTTTTTAAAATAAATTTATTTATTTTTATTTATTTATTTTTGGCTGCATTGGGTCTTTGTTGCTGTGCACGGGCTTTCTCTAGTTGTGTCGAGCGGGGGCTACTCTTTGTTGCGGTGCGTGGACTTCTCATTGTCGTGGCTTCTCTTGTTGCAGAGCAGGGGTTCCAGGCGTGCAGGCTTCAGTAGTTGTGGCACACAGGCTCAGTAGTTGTGGCTTGCAGGTTCTAGAGCGCAGGATCAGTAGTTGTGGCGCACGGACTTAGTTGCTCCGCGGCATGTGGGATCTTCCCAGACCAGGGCTCGAACCCATGTCCCCTGCATTCGCAGGCGAATTCTTAACCCCTGCACCACCAGGGAAGCCCTCAAGTGACAATTAAAGGACTTTCCCAAAGGCCACCTGGATAAAGAGAACAGATGACGGCAACATCATTTTGGAAGTGGGAAAGGAGGGGGTGGGTGAAGGCAACTTAGCAGACCAGCATGTCTTGGTTTGTCTTCCAGTTGAGACAAAGATTCCACTGCGACTGACTTACTTTAGGGCAGCAGGGAATACCTAGAAGGGAGTGGGGAAGTGAGACAAGGAACAGAAGCTGTGAATAACGGCTTATTATGGAGCCAGCTCCCACAACAGACAAGTAGGACTTGATTTCGATGGTGAGAATCTGGGAGCCAGTGCAGAATACGCACTTCTGTTAGAAAGGTGGAAGAGAATCCTGAGGAAATGGGGACTAGAAGCAAAGAAAGGAGACTAGGAGAGAGCCTTAGAAAAAAGGAAGGCAAATTAGGTAAGTGCAGGATGTCAAATATCCTAATGACAAGTTTCAGAAGGAGAGACTATCGTGGGAGGGAGGGAATTAGTAATTCAAGGAGGTTTCCAGCACCCAAGGACATGAGACTCGACACTGACCTTTCTCCTGACCCAGGTGAAGAGTAGTAGCACCTAGGAATCAACATTTTGGCTGACTTGATCAGTTCTTTTACTGCATCTAGAACAGCAGCTGAGACTAGCAACCATCTGTGTTTGGGTTTAAAATCATCCTTAGTCTTTAAGCATGCTTCTGGCTTCTGGCCAAACTGGTGGGTTAAATGGGTCTGGACCAAGCACCACCCCTGCACTTCCCGTCTAAATTGATGGTGATGATCTCTGCAATCCCCAGGGACATGATATCACTTTTATCCTTTTGGTTGTGGGAGAAAATGGTTCAAGATTTGACCTTGACCTGACCTGCCATAAAGACCTCACCTGTGAGTCAGGGGGACCCTGTGGGATTCGGCCACTTGCTCTGAATATCTATTCCAACTCTACATTCAAAAACTAGATAAGTAACCACAGCAAGGTCCTCCTGGCCCACTGGTCCCAGAATGAGAACAATTTAAGCCAAACTTCATGTGTCATCTGACCCCCATAAGCCCAAACACAGCCTGGTTGGCCACTGTGGTATTTTGGGTCTCCAGGATTAGCATCAACTCTGAAATAGTATTGAGTAAAACCCAGGAAGGTAGGGGTAAGTACTTCCCTTTCTTGACAGCTACCGTGGTAAAGGGCCACATTTCCCTCTAGGGAAGGGTTAGCAACCGTCACAGTATTGAAGCTGAGCAGGACCTTGCACAGCCTTCCAGAAGACAGACCCCAGTGTCCTCCTCCTCTGGTTTATAGAAAAGCTTAACCTCCTAGGCCTTCCCCAAGTTCCAAGGAGCAAATTTAATCAGAGAAGTGAGAAAATGCAGAAATAAAGGAAAACAGCCAAGCAAGACAAAATAATAATAGCTTAGCCATAAAACAAAGTCAGAGACTTTTAGTTCCTTCTCAGGGGCTACAGATAATATCCTGAGCCCTACCCTTGAGTTGTCTTGCAGATACAGAAACCGTCCCCAGGTAGAAGTTAACTGCATGCTGACCACCAGCACGTAGACCCCAGACCTGATGGAACAAGAAGGTTGATGATTGGGATTCCTGAAACATTACTCTGTTACCTCACCACCCACCAATCAGAGAATTGTGCATGAGCTGAGCAGGCGCCCTGTGACCCTCTCCCTCATGCTGTCTTTAAAAATCCTTCCCTGAAAGTCATCAGAGAGTTGGGGTCTTTTGAGCCTGAGCTGTCCCTTCTCCTTGCCTGGCTCTCCACTAAATGCTATACTTCCCTTCACCACAACCCAGTGTCAGTAGATTGGTTTTGCTGTGTGTTGGGCAAACGGACCCAAGTTTGATTCAGTAACAGTACACACATGTAACTCCATCACAAGGTCATTCCCCAAAGGGACTGGACTTTTCCTCAAAATGGTCTCAGATCTGTCAGCTAACCAAAGTCTAGGGACAGGGCATGAGGTCATGGGTTATTATAGAGACACAACCAGGTGTCTTGCCACCAGAATGAGATGCTGTTCCCAGAACATGGAATAAGAAAAACCTCAGTAGGTAGACTGCCCATCTATTTCATTTACAGGGAACTTGGGATCAAATAGCCACCAGCACAGTTCCCTACAGATCAAACTCTGTCATCCTTATTCTTAACGACTACTTGGAACCCAGTGGCAGAATCTGCCACTATTATCTCCAGGCTTCAGAGGGTGGCCTCCACACTAGCAAGGATTTCTTAGGGCCTTGGTGAAGGATGTGTCCTCTTCACCACCTGAGGGATATAGTTTAGGTGTAGCTGAGCTAGTTGTACATTAAAGAACTGCTCCGATTTTACACGAAGGTGTGACCACCTGTCCTGGTCTACCTGGGACAGAGGAGTTTTCCAGGATGCAGGTCTTCTAGTTTTAAAACCAAGAAAGTCCCAGGCAAACTGGTGTGAGCATGTCCCCTTACTTCAGACTCCTTACTCTAAATTATGGCAGGGAGAATTTCTGTATCTCATTTTTAAAGAGTGTAGAACTTAGTTGAATCCAAACAAAGCAAATACTCACAGCTGCTAGCTGCTCAAGTGAAGACTTTTAAATCCCAGCGGAATGCATCTTTATCAATACTTGTGCCCTGATCCAAACTTAAATTTCATCTGTTTTGGCCGAGGCTGCTCAGAATCCATCTTTAAGCAGGCTTCTCAGGCCCCGCTGATACAAACTGCTAAGGTTTGACAGTTGCTTTGGTGTGTATTCTATCTTCTCCCGTGGCAGACCCGGCAACTGTCTCTCTGGGCTAAGCTGAGATTTAACTACATTTCAGGTTTGGAGGAAATGAGAAGTCATGAACGAATTGGCATCCCTTTGTGAGGCAGCTATACCGCAGGTGAGGTCATTGAAAGGTCTTCATGCAGCAGGAGAATAATTCATCAGAAGCAGGAGCCAGGCAACTTCCACCAGCACGAGACCTTCACTTGCATTTAGAGGTTCAAGGTTCCCAGTTCCCTTGCACATTTCCAAACATCTCCTCAAGTCTCCTTTCTTTTCAATCAGTTCTTAATCTCAGCATGGAGACCAGGAAAATGTGTGCATTAACATAGAATGTCAACTTTGAATCCCTGCAAACCACCCATTTCTGTGATGGGTTTGATCCTCAGTCACACCGGCCAAGCACGATAACGGATTCATTCATGGCTGCCATAGAAACCTCCTGGTTCTCCAACCAGGCTTCTCTTGTAGGTGCAAGACCCTTATTTTAACTTGCTCTTGTAATCTCTCCGGGGATGTGGTCAGAAGCCAGCACACCCCACAGTTATCAACAATCTTGGTCATTGTCACTGTAGCCACAGGGCCCAAGGGCAGCAGTCACTTGCCTACTCAAAGCCTTGCCATATACGAGCACTCTATCCCCTGCTGCCATCAGGGATGCATCACGTAAGTGTGGTGTCATTGCACGTGGGGTATTATTATTCAGGACTTTCTCCAACAAGGAGACCACCCGTGCTTTCATCAACAAGGTGAGAAACCCAGTCCCCAAATCCCATTTCGAGATTTTAGTTCCTGGTCCCTTCTTGGCAGCAACAATTGTATCAGTCAGGTTCTTGGTAGAAAACAAAATTCACATGAATGGTTTAAATGGAGAGACCTGAATGAAATAACAACTCATAAGAGTATAGGGGGCATGAGGGAGGAAATGGGGGCCATGAAACAGCCGAGGGTTACCAACAATAGGAAGACTTTGCTGCCCGAAGAACCAAACGGGCAAGGAAAGAAGCCGTGTTATGAGGGCCCTGTGGGGTCTGGTGCTCTTGAGGGGTGCAGCTCAGGAGGTGGAGCCCTAAGGCATGGGCTTCCAGAGAAGAGGTGCTGGAGAGTGGAGGAAGCAGGGGAGAGATGCCCCCGTCCATCCTCCTGTTCCCCGTGGTACCCTCCATTGGCCAAACCAACAGAAGCCAGTGCCAGGAGAGTCGATTCACAGTCTGTTGGTGTCACAGCCGGGAAAGTAGATAGGAGGGAGCAAGGTGGAGTGGAAATAACCATTCCCTTTATCTCTGTTTTCTTTCTGGAAGCTGTTCAGAGACTATCTTTGCCACATTGGACTGCACTTCTGCTAACAATATGCCCAGGCATGGAGCTTGCTTTATCCTGCTCGGATATGCAGCACTTCTTATATTGGTGGGTTCATTTCTTTTAACATTAGGGAAATGTGTCTCTGCTGGTATGTCCTCTTCCCTGTTCTCTTCCTCTTGCTTTGTGGGAAGAAAAACTATTAGACTTTCTCATTCTCTCATCTGGAGACAATCTTGAATGGCAGTGAAATGCAAGATCGCTGAAGAACGGTTTAAATCCTGTTTCCAAAAGTTCCTAGCTGTGTGGCCTTGGGCAAGCTACCTAAAATCTCTGTCCTTCTGAAATCTCACCTGTAAAATGAGTATGGTTTTAGCCGTGAGGAGTAAACGGATAACACTAATGTATTTAAAAACTATATAAATCTCGCCTACTGCTCTTGTTAGAGTGGTTATTAATATTAATGTTGCCCCTTAACTTGTCTGTTAAACTCCCTGTGTTCTTAACTCTCTGAGCTGCATTTGGGTTATTTTGCCATATATATCCTCTAGGTTCATATTCTAGATTCATAGTTCTTTTTTCTTTCTTTTTTAAAGCTATTTCTAATTTGTTTTAAACACACATTAATTTTTTATTTAAAACGATCCTTTTCATTTAGAAAGACTTTTTCTAAATGTTTAGTGAATATATTTTTTGCAAACTTAAGTAAATTTCACAAATCTAATGTCTGGGGACCTTTTTACAAGCAAATACACATGTAGCTTCGGTCCAGATCAAGACATGGAATATCGCCAGCACCTCGGTGCCTCTTAATTGTCCTTGCAGTCAATAACCCCTGAACAAACACACTCAGCATTCTCCACCTTCACGACAGACTGTGTCTTGTCCCTAGTCTCAGGCTTAAACTACTTACCAAAGAATTGGTATAAAACAGCCCAATAAATCAGCAACACTACACTTATAAAAGCTCGCCCATCTCTAACCCCCATACTTTCCTAAAAACACTGAATAGTACAAGTTCTCTGTGTTCCTAGACGTGGCTGTGTGAATTTTAAATTCCATATAACGCAATCTTGCATCCATGAAGTTTTTTTGGGGGACGGGCTTCCATCATCAATATGATATCTGTGAGATCTATACCTGTCAATTGTGGAAGAGGAGGTAATTGCTATAGTCAAAGTGCTGCATGAATATAGCACAATCTGTGAGTCCAGTGAAGCGTTCATAGGCTTTTCAGTTCTTTCCAATTTTAGAGTACTACATATAGAGCTTCTAGAAACAATCCTGAGCATATCTGTTAGAGAGTATGCATAAACATTTGGGTATTTACTTAGGAGCAGAGTTGCTAGGTCTGGACTTGACAGTATGGTAAGGCTTGCCAGGTACATACCCAGTCTTCCTAAGGAACTGATGGAATTTCAATTTCCATCAGAATATTCCACATTTGGTACTATTTCTTTTTCTGTCTCCATTTAAGCCACTTTGGTGGGAGCAGAGTGCTCTCTCGTTTTGATCTAGTCTACGTTTTCCTGATGGCTAACAAGGCAGAGCACCTATGTTTTTTTCCTTTTAGCCATTTGGAGATCCTCTTTTAAGAAGGGCCTGCTCGAGTCTTTTGTCCATGGCTCTCTGGGAGTCTCCATCTCTTTTTATGGCTTTGTAGAATCTCTGCTACATTCTGGATGTGTCTGCATTAAAATACTTCCTCCCAAGGTATGGCATGGATCTTTGTTTTTAATTTCCTTGAGGAATACGTTTCAAACCATGCAACGCACAGATATTGAGTACACGGTCCCAGAAGCTTTGATGGCTGCATGTACCCACATGGTCCACACCCCCATCAAGATGTGACACATTTCCTTCAGGCCAAAGGTTGCCTCCTAGCCCGGCCCAGTTGTTCCCAGCACACCCCCTGACCAGGAAATCACTTTTCTGATTTCTATCGCCATAGATTTTTTCCTGTTCTGAAAATTCACGTGGATAGAGTCTTACAGTAGGTATAAGTTTGTGTCTGGCTTCTTGCACCCAGCGTGTTTTGAGGTCGATCTGTGTAGTAGTCATGTGTTTTCAGAATTTGATGCATTTTGGCGCTGGGTAGCTTTGCATTGCATGGATAAACCACAATCTTCTTATCCGTTCTATTGTTGATCGATATTTGTGTGGCTTCCCAGTTTGGAATATTATGTTTAAGGCTGCTGGAAACAATCCTATAAAAGCCACTTTATGGACATATATTTTCATTATCTCTCTAAGTGGAACGGGAGAGCAATAGGGTGAATGTCTGTTCAACTCTAAGAAATTAGCAAGACATTTTACAAAGTAGTAGTTTCCTTTTTCATTTCCAGTAAAAACGTATGAAAGATATAGTTGTTCTAAATCTTTGAAAATATTTGTTGTTGTCGGTATTTCTAATTCTGGTCATTTTTATGGGTATGATGAAGTGGTTTTTGGTTGGTTTTAAGTTTTCATATATAATTTATAGATAGAGATAGAATTTATATAAGTATTATATAAATATATAAAATCCATGGCATGTTTCTAAAATTTTAATGTTTATTTTAACAAGCAGAGCTTTTATCTTGGTAAAAATTTTAACTAATTTTAAAGTTCATTGCTCTTTATGTCTTCTCTAAGAAATCATTCCCTCTCTGAGATCTAGAAAATTTTTATATAGTTTTTCCTAATTTCTACAGAAAAAACTTTAAAAATTTTGATTGAGATTGCTTGAATCTATTAATTAAATTAGGGAGAACTGAAATGATATAAGTTTGAGCTTTCCAATCTATGAAAAACATATATTAATATATATATATATATATATCCATTCATTATATATTCTTAAATTAATCTCAGCAGTGTTTTATAGTTTTTGGTGTAGTGATTTTGCAGATATTTTCTTTTATTTATTTCTGAATATATTCTATTTCTATGCTATTGTAAATATAATATTTTTCATCTTCCTTTTTCTTGCTGGTATTCTAGAGATACACAATTGAGTTTTGCATAGTGTCCTTGTATTCTTCATCCTTGCTAAAATCACTTATCAGTGGGAGAATTTTGTTTGTTTGTTTTGATAGATTCCTTGTTTTCTCACATGAAAATCATTTCTGAAAGTGAAGTAAGTGTAAGTTTTCTTTAAATCTTTATGCATTTATCTCTTATCCTTGCCTTACTGCACTGGGTAGAATCTTCCATACAGTATTCACTAGAAATAGAGCAGACATCCTTGCCTTGTTCCCAAATCCTAGGAGAAATCATTCAATATTTCACCATTAAGTTATATTAGCTGTAGGTATTTTTTATAGATATCCTTTAGCAGATTGCACTCAATCACTATTAGTTTGTTGAGTGTTTTCATTATGAATAGCTGTTGGACGCTGGTCAAATATTTTTTTCTGTACCTAATGAGATTATCATAAACTTTTCTCTTTTATTCTGTGAATATTAATTGATTGACACCAGAACATTAAACCAACTCTGTGTTTCTCTGATGGTTACTTGTTTCTAGTATATTTCATATTCATATATTGCTAGGTTCAATTTACTAACAGTTTATTAAGGATTAGTGTTTTATCTACATCTGCCATGAAGATTACCTATAATTTTCTATTTTTTGTAGTGTTTTTGTCGATTTTGTTAAGTTGTACTTTCCAAAGGATATGTCTGTTTTTTCTTAAATCGTCATTGGCATAAAGTTTACTATCTTTTTAATGTCTGTAGTATATGCAGTAACATCTATTCTGTCAGTCTTTGTACTGATAATTTGTGTTTTCTTTATTCTTAATCAATCTGGCTAGGTGTTTTAAAATTTTATTAATCATTTCAAAAAATGAAATTTGAATTGTTTTCGATTTAATTAATCTGCTCCTTTTTTGTTATTTACTTCATTCAAATAACTGCATGTGTGCATGTGTGCGTGTGTGTTTTAAGTGCTTGGGGATTACAATATGATCCTTACCTTATCAGAGGCTCTGAGAGTTAACATGAAATGATTTTATCTAAAGTTTAAGAACCTTCCAGCAATAGCATTTTAAGTCTCCTCCTGTACTTTGCACTATTGTCGTCATATGTTTTACGCCTTGATACATTATCAATTGCACAGTACAATGTTATTACAATATGACTTAACAGTCACTCACACAATGCTTTTCAGTCTCTGCAAATCTGGGTTTTCACTCCATATCATTATCTTCTGCCTGAAGAACTCCTATTATCATATCTTTTATTTTTGGTTCATCAGTGACTAATTTTCCCACCTTTCTTCTAGGAAAAATTGTCTTCCTTTCACGTTTATTTTGAATTATATTTTGCTGCTTCTGTAATTCTGGTTTAAGAGTGCGTCCTTGTTTTCACACTTTAAAGACACTGTTCAGCTTTCCTCTGGTCTCCAGCGCTTCTGATGAGAAGTCATATTGCGGATCCTTTGTATGTAGCTAACATATCTTTTGTTGTTGTTATTCTTCGAATTAGATAATTTTCATCACTCCATCTTCAGGCTCACACTTCCCTCTGCAATATGCAAAAGGAATCCCTTTCAGTGAATTTTAAAAAATCATATATTGTACTTTTTGGTTATGGAATTTCTATATGGTTATTTTTATGGTATCTATTTCTCTGTTGATATCACTATTTGTTCACTCACTATAGCCATCCTTCGCTTTAAATCATTGTACATATTGAAAATAGATATTTCCAAGCCCTTGTTTGTTATCCCAACATCTAACTCACTCAGTATCAGTTTCTCTTGATGCTTTTTCTATTACCTAAGGGGCATTCTTTCCCATTTCTTCTCATGACTGATAATATTTTTAGTATTCTCTGGACATTGTGGTGACACATTTTAGAGAGAGTAGATTACACTCTCTTCCTTAAAAGGATGTCGAGTTTTTGTTTGTTTGTTTTCCTAGAAGCAGATTATTTTATTTTGTCAGGCTTTCTTTTATTCTATTACAGCAGGTAAATTGCAGTTTGGGTCTTAGTCTGAGTGTGTGGTTCTTTTCTGCAGTGTTGTTCTTACTCTTGGCTGAGATATTTCTGGGTTCTCTACCAGATGCCCAGGATGCTCGGGGAGGTGTCGGCACCTGCACCGGCCACTCTAGAATGCCAGGCTATTCCTGAATAGTGAGTCCCAGAGTCTCTGGACCCTCACCTGGTGTCTGCTGCCCTGCTGTTGGCAGAGGACCCACTTTCCAGGTCTCTTCGGCCTCTGCCTCATCTCAGGCACTCCATGCTGTGCTCGGGCACTGGCTCGCTGATACTGCCCGGAAGCTGGCCACAGGCAGAAAGCCAGAGTCACTAGGTGCTCACCTCCTGTGTTTCCGTTCCCAGGACGCAGCTCTGCTCTGCCTTCTGTCCAGTGTCTGGAACCTGATTCGTGGCTCTTTAAGGGGAAAGACCAAGTTCTTTACCAGTGACTCTGCAATGATACGATGACCAGAAGCCAAGGTCTGTGCATTGACTTCACTCTCTAATTGGTACATTTTGAAGAAAAGAAGTTTTATTTTAAGGGTAGCCCAGTTCATCTTTTAGCTTACATAAAAGCCCTTGTTTGCTATACTGACATCTGAATCCCTCAGCACTAGTTTTTCTTGATGGCTTTTCTATTACCTAAGAGTGACATTTCCCTGTTTGTTCTCATGGCTGACTGTGTTTGTATTCTGCTCTGGACAACATGGTGCATTTTACAGAGAGTAGCAGATTCTTGCCCTAGCAGGTGACCTTGTGCATATCCCATCGTGGTCACTGACCCTGTGGTCTGGGTTGTACCTCCACCAGGGCATCTTCTTAAACCTGACTCTGATCGTTTCACCTCACCACCAGCTTACGTCTCCTCAGTAGCCTCACAGCCTTCCTACCCTGGGGATTAAATGTAAAACTCTTGACTTTGGCTGAAAGGCCCCACATGACTGGTCTTTGCTGGCTGTATTCATCTGCCATGACAAGTACCACAGGCTGTTACCCAACCAAACTTGGGTCCACTCGCCCAACACCCAGCAAAGCCAATCCACTGATACTGGGTTGTGGTGAAGGAAAGTACAGCGTTTATTGCAGGACCAAGCAAGGAGAAGGGGCAGCTCATGCTCAAAAGACCCAAACTCTCTGATGAATTTCCGGGAAGGATTTTTAAAGACAGTGTGAGGGAGACGGTCACGGGGTGTGTTATCAGCTCGTGCACAACTCTGTGATTGTTGGGTGGTGAGGTAACAGGGTGATGTTTCAGGAATCTCAATCATCAGCCTCCTTGTTCCAGCCATTCTGGGGTCTATGTGCTGATGGTCAGCATGCAGTTAACTCCTTCCACCTGGTGAGGGTTTCCATATCTGCAAAAACAGCTCAAGGATACAGCTCAGGGTATTATCTGTAGCCCCTTGAGGAGGAACTAAATGTCCTTGACTTTTTTTTATGGCTAAACCATTATTATTTTGTCTCATTTGAGTGTTTTGCTTGTTTCTGCATTTTCTCACTTCTCTGATTAAATTTGCTCTTTGAAACTTGGGGAAGGCCTAGGAGGCTAAAGCTTTCCCACAAATAAGAGAAAAGACATTAAGAAACAGACATTTATTGTCTCACAGTCTGAGACTGGAAGTCTGAGAACAAGGATGGTTCCTTCTGAAGGCTCTGGGGGCAGGATCTGTTCCAGGCCTGCCTTTTGGCTTGTAGGTGGCCGTCTTCTTCCTGTGTCTTCACACCTTCTTCCTTCTGTGCAAATGTCTCAGTGTCCAGATTTCCCTCTACTTATAAGAATACCAGTCCTATTGGAGTGGGGTTCCCCCTAAAGACCTCATCTTAACTTGATCATCTGCAAAGACCCTATTTCCCAATGAGGTCATACTCACAGGTACTGGGTTCACAACTTCAGAATATTTAGGGGGACACGATTCAACCCACCATTCCGGCCCCTCAGCCTCTGCTTCTCCATGCACCGCCCTGCCCCTTGGTCTTCTTTTTGTGCCTACAAACCACAAGCACCTTCTTTCCCTGGGGTTTTCTCCAGTGGCTGTGGTCCATCCCACCCACTTAGTGCCCTGACTAACCTATACTCATCCTCCAGGTCTCAGCCTGAAGGACATCCCATTACAGAGAAAGTCCTTGACCCCGGTATTCCCCTCTAAATTGTGTTCCCACTGTTCTTTGCTTTCTAAGCACACTCACCTGGTTTCTCTTGGCTTACAATGTTGTATCTAGAGGCATTTATCTCTTTGGCCTGTTGGTCACCTAATTGTATACCAAGGTCTTTTATTCACGACTGTTTCTCCAGGGCCTGGGATGATATCTAATGCATGAAATGCACTCGATCTATGGGACCAAATAGGCTTCTGTATGAGTTTGTGGAGGCTCGTCCTCTGAGGATTTAAGAAAGTTGTTGGTTTATAGTGCCAGTCACGATGTGATGAGTGCAGACGTAATAAAGAGGCCAATATTGTGTGTAATTTCCCAGTGCCCAGGGAGGGTCATTACTGCTGCCTGTTCATCCGATGTCCATCCAGGGGCCATGCAGACATTGCCGAGCTCTCAGGGGGAGCATTTCCTGGGGCCATCAGAATGCAGAACGTTGTCATTTCCTTATGGAACAGTGTCAATTAGAAGCTCATGATGGGATCCGCACCACTCCGTGCCTTATTTCCCCTGGGAACACACAAGCCACATTTGGAAAACCCAGAGAGTGCTGGGAGCCGAGGGCTTTCAGGCTGCCGCTGTCAGTGCCAGGAAGACTGTGGGCCTGGAGGAGGAAAAGTGCTGCCAGGATGGAGGGCGAGGCCCCCCCTCCCAGGACACATGCAGGCCAAACAAGACCCAGGCCCATGCTGGAGGAGGAGGGGGTCGTGAGCCCCCAGCCGGAGCACCTGCTGGTGGAGGGTAGGTTATCTATTTCAGGAGCTGTGGCTCCTGGCAGCACATGAAGAGAAGGCTGTGAAAGCCTCATCCCAGCAGCATCCCTGCTTATTAGAAACAGGAAAACAGCTTAGAGGTCCATCAGCAGAAGTTTGGTTACAGACATTACACTGGGGCTTCCCTGGTGGCACAGTGGTTAAGAATCCACCTGCCAATGCAGGAGACACGGGTTTGGGCCCTGGTCCGGGAAGATTCCACATGCGGCGGAGCAAATAAGCCCATGAGCCACAACTGCTAAGCCCGAGTGCTGCAACTGCTGCAGCCTGCGCACCTAGAGCCTGTGCTCTGCAACAAGAGAAGCCACCGCAATGAGAAGTCTGCACACCACAATGAAGAGCAGCCCCCTCTCACCGCAACTAGAGAAAGCTCACATGCAGCAACGAAGACCCAACACAGCCAAAAATAAATACTAAATAAACAAATTAATTAATTTAAAAAAATCACACTATATTATAATATCACAAAGCATTGTGTACACTTTTATTTCAAGGTTTTTTGATAACATGCCTGCACATACATGTACAGCATGTGAGCGCGTGTCTCATATAACCATCATGCGGATGGTTCATCGAAGGTTGCT
>NW_006780611.1:2387729-2439635 GCF_000442215.2 Lipotes vexillifer | reverse complement strand
GGACTCCTTTCTTTTCTCTCTGACCTTTAAGTTCAGTCTGCAGGGTCCTTTATTCCCCCGCCCTGTATGAAAACACCAGAAACAACGTGGAATTCCTTGTCATCTCAGGTAATAAAAGCTACGGAAGTTGATTATTAGTATGCTCGGTCTGGTGTGATAATCAAAAGTTTAAATGTGATTGAAAGTGGGGTCATCTCTCACTCCTCCTTGGGGCTGCTCTGGGCAGCCCCCGTGGCAGGTGCAGGGGGCGTGGCCAGCTTCACCAGCCCCTAGGCCTCACGGCCTCCCTTCTCTCCCCTTCTCTCTCTTGCCCGGGATGTATTGCCTGAACCAGGTTCTTACTTACAAGGAGCGGCTTAGAAATCTGCCTGTCCCTAGGGCAGGCCCTGTTGTGTTGTCCATTTCCCCTCTTAGCTGCTGGGGCACTCGTGTCAAGCTCCTGGGAGAAGTGCCCATGGCCTCCAGCCCAGCTGTCCATTCCTCCATCCTCAGCCTGAAGCCCTGCAGCTGCCAGGCTCTTTCTGTGAAGGTGAGTTTGACTTTCCTGAGGACAGGATCTAAGGTGACCTCTCTCTGCTCATATCCATGCACAGAAAACCGTGTGCCCCTTTTGCATCTAAAATTTCTGGTCAGGCAGAATTGATCCAGAATGTGAGACCTTAAAAGTCTCCTTGGTGACACAGTTGGGCTTTCTGGCTGGAAAGGTTTACCCACGTCCTGTTTGATCTGGGCTTTGGGGCCAACAGGGAAGGTTTGAGACTTGTGTGTGTGTGGGGGGAGTGGGCATGGCACGGAGCAGAGGAGGTGGTCTGGGCTGCTTTAGTTTGAGGTTTTCCTTGCCTCGTGGATCTTCTGGGCAACACAACGTGTTCATTTGTAGGTCACTATCTCCTGGGCAGATATTTCCCTCAAGGACAATGAGGGAAGGGACTGTTTGGAATGCCTACCAGGGGGTGCTGGCCACCGGGCCCTCCCTCCCTGTCACTGGTATCAAGGGGACCCTCAGCAAGCATGTGCAGAGAGGGACAGCACAGATTGTCAGGTTTTCACAGTAGAAAGATCCCAGCCCCGTAGCCCAGCCTCCTGTGTGTTTTGAATGAAAGAGACCCTCTAACTATAGGGCGATTAAAAAAAAAAAGCAAAACCTATTTGTAGCACAGTGATAGATTTACAGAAAAATGGCAAAGATAGCATAGAAAATCCCCATAGGCTCCATGCCTAGATTTCCTGCTATTAGCATCTTGTATGAGTATGGTACATTTGTCATAATTAAAGAACCAATATAGGTGTGCTATCATTACCTACATTTCATCATTTATTTAGATTTCTCTAGGTTTTTCTCCTTTTTCCCTTGTTTGTTTGTTGTTGTCTTTAATCTACTGGCTTTTGTCCCTTGTCCCAGGACCCCATATAAAATCCAGGTGTCCTTAGGCTCCTCTGGGCTGTGGGATTTCTTGGACATTCCTTGTTTTTGATGATTTTGGCAGTTTTGAGGAGTGCTGGACAAGTGTGTTGCAGGACGCACCTCAAGTGGTTTGTGGGATGTTTTTCTTGGTTAGACTGGGGTCCTGGGTTTGGGGAAGAAGACCCCAGAGGTAAAGTGCCCCCATCCCAACACACCAGGGCTCGTGCCGTCAACATGCCTGATGCCTGAGGTGCTGACCGTGGTCACCTGGCTGACGTGTGCTTGTCAGGCTTCCCCGCTGTAGGATCCCCTCTTCTCTCACCCTTTCTGTTCCGTCCTCTCAGTAAGGAAGTCACAACGCTGGACCCAAATTAAAGGGGGGCAGTTAGGCTCCACCTCCTAAGGGTGGAGTGCCCATGTAAATAATTTGGAAGTCTTCTGTATGAGAGATTGTCTTCCCTCCCCTATTTATTTATGTATTCAGTCATTTACCTATATCACATGGACTCACGGCACTTATTTCATTCTCTGGCTTATAACGCCATTCCACCTTATTTTGTTGGCCAAAATGTCCCAGCTTCGACCTTCAGGAACTCTTTCAGTTAACGGACCCCCGAGGGTGGCACGAGTACGTCTCGTATGTATGTATTTCCTGTTCAGCCCTCAAATCAGCCGTTTCTCCGAGGAGCCTTGCTCCTTTTACTGCAGAATGACTTTTAGAAACCAAGATAGACTTTTTTTTTTTTTGCGGTACGCGGGCCTCTCACTGCCGCGGCCTCTCCCGTCGCAGAGCACAGGCTCCGCACGCGCAGGCCCAGCGGCCGTGGCTCACGGGCCCAGCCGCTCCGCGGCACGTGGGATCCTCCCGGACCGGGGCACGAACCCGCGTCCCCTGCATCGGCAGGCGGACTCTCAACCACTGCGCCACCAGGGAAGCCCCAAGATAGACTTTTAATGAAGGGAATTTATGAAACTCTGTGGAGAGGGAGGAAGAAGTAAGGGCATGGGGGCTAAACTAAACCCACTATCCTGGGTTTGGAGCCCCCCAAAGTCAAGTCCTACTGACAGGAGCCCTAGGGGAGTACCTCCCCCATAGACCTGGGATCCCACGTCCTCCTGGACCAGGGCCTTCCCAACCCCCAACTTCCTGAGAAACGGGGCCAGTGCAGAGAGGGTCCCGCTTGAGGGAAGAGAGTGCGATGAGGCCGGAGCTAAGATCTCAGGGGTCACTGCCTTGAAGCGTCTCAGGGCAAACCCACCGCAAGCTCCCACTCGCGCCCTTTCCTGTTGGACTGCAAGCCTGCGACTTCCCTCTGGGCTCTTCCTAAATTCACCCTGGGGTCAGGGACTTTGGCACAAGCCTACCAGAGTACAACACTCCCAGATCATTTCGTGTGACCCTCAAAATGCCCTCCTGAAGCCACTTTTGTTATTCGCAGTGTCAGATGTGGAAACTGAGTCCCAGGGAAGCTCGCACGTTGCCAAAGGCCATGTGACTCTTTAGCAGCAGATCTGGGATGGGGGGTGTCGGCACCTTCATTACGTCTGGGGAAGCTGTGGCTCAGGGCCACGCAGCAGCAGGTGAGGGGCTGATCTCCTTTTCCGGTAACCACCCAATTCCGAGTTTGCTGATTAAACAAAACTGTCATTATTGAAGTCCACAAAGCTCTTCCTTTTATGCCCAGAGTCGTGCTGTCATTCGGCTGCACAGGCTCCGCCCATGTATAAGGAGGGATGCATGGAAGAGGCGGAAGGAGGTGACGGGGGTCTCGGCCCCACTGGAAACCTTCTCTGGACAGAGGACGGGATCTGGGGAAGCAGCCTTTGGCGGGGGCGCCCCACCTGCAGATGATCGATGTCTCCTGGGCTTCCCTCCAGCAGAACACTTAGACCCTTTTAAGGCAGCCTGGGGCGATGTCCGGAGACCATCCCTGCAAATTCTTGACACCTGCCAAGGCCCCCTCGCTGCTGCTAATTGAGGGGTCCTGAAGGTTAATGGCAGGGCCTGGCGCTTGGGCTGGAAGCCAGGTGTCAACTATGGGGGTGGGCGAGACCTTCTAGAAGCTTCCTTGAATCAACTCGGGTATCTATCTGCCTACCTACAAGTGGGAGGATGAGATTTTTCCACCCATGAACCAGCTTTGCCCCACGGCAATGGCTGAAATAACATCTGGCATCTTACATGAAATTTCCTCTGGAACATCTGGGCTCCCACATCCATCCTGCTCCCCTCTCCTGTGAAGGGGGCAGGGAGGTGTTCCTCCAGCTGCAGGATAGGCCAGGTCTGGCTGGGAGAGGGTCAGCAGCTTGCCCAAGCCCAACTCCCAAGCCCGAGTCCTGTGTTTATCCACATCCATCTCCCTCAGTAGTGCCAACACAATTGATTTTGAGTGATTGTCTTTCTGCCATGGGCCTGTTCTTGAATTTCTCATGTTGTTGTTGAATTCTGGGAGTTTCAAGGCCTGGCTCTGCATCTCTATGCGTACATGCAGCCCGATGCCAGCAGAATCAGCTGCAGTGACAACAGCATCATAAAGCAGAAATCAGGAGGCGGACAGCCATGGAGCAGAATCCGTAAGGCATCCCCTCTCCCCAACCCCGTGTACTCAGTGCCCACTCTGCTCCTCTATTCAGCGTGCTTTTTCCTGTCTCTGGACCTTTGATCTTATTGAAGGTCCCTCTGTCTGCAGTGGTTCGTCCCCTGCCCTGGCCACCCGGCGCCCTAAGAACCATCTCCCCAGGCTGGGTCCTCTCCTTCACTCTCAGCTCCCATCACCAGCTCTCTCCTGACCTCCCTCCCAGTCAGGACAGCGCTGCCCTGGGTGCTCAAAGCATCCCCCTGCCCCCTTGCTTCACAGCATCTCTCAAATTCAGAGGTCCCTTGTTCCTGACCTACTGGCCCTTTCGAATGTTGGTTCTGCTGGGAACTGTCAGGGACCTGGTCTGTTTTGTCCCCTTGCTCACTGCTGAGCCCCATGTCCTAGGAGAGAGCCCAGCAAGTCCTAGGCGCTCAGAGACCACGGACTAAAGGAGCATGAAGGAATGTATGGACGAACCTGAGCCTGGTGGCCTGTCCTTGCTTCCCGCTCTGTCCTGGGGCCACAGAGAGGTTGAGTGGAGGCTCCTTGTAATAAAATGCGTGCACACACAGCCATCTGAGGCCACGGATAGTGATTTTGAAACAGAGGAGCCTGTCAGGGAGGGGCTGGGGGTGCCCTCCTGCTCTAGTCCAGGGAGAGGGTGATTTCACCTTCGTGCTCTGGTGCTGAAGTAAGACCCACCACGTGGGCTCCCGGCGGGATGGAATCTCTTCCCTAAATCTATATGTTGAAATACTTGCACCAACTGTGTGTGGTGTGTGTGTATGAGAGAGAGAGAGAAACAGAGACAGACACAGAGAGACAGAAAGAGAGAAAGGGGAGGGAGGGAAACAGGAAGGGAGGGAGATAGTGATTTAAAATTGAAAAAGTAATCATAAATTAGATGATGAAAAGAAAATAATGCAGACACAGGGTCAGTGATGGAGGTGCCATTTTGGATTCATTGGGAAGGTGGTAGTTTATCACAGTCCAAGCAAACGGGGAGAAGGTCTGGGGTATTCTCCTGGTCCGGGCCTGGCATGTGCAAAGGCCCTGGGGCAGGCGGGTGCAGAACAAAGAGGCCTGGCAACTGCAGATGACTGATCTGGGGAAGGTGGAAGGGGGATGGGGTGAGAGAGAGGGTGGTGAGGGAGGCTCTGGGAGCTCCTGGCTGCAGTGACGAGGGGGGACTTGATTCTGAGTGAGGCAGTAGCCACTGAGGGGCCACGCCAAGGGTGGGCATGACCCAAGCTGAAAGGACAATGCTGGCCGCTCTGTGGGGGAGGGGCTGCAGGTCGCGCTGGTTGGGAGCGAAGGTTCAAAAAGATGCTGTCTGATGAGTGACCCAGACACTTTACCTCTTTCTGATGCAGTCTGTTTATAATGCCCTAATAAACTCTCATTTTAAAACTGTGTTGCACAGATTCTAGAAAAATGTATCTCACAATCCCTTTTATTCTCCCTTCCTCTATTGCCACTGCCTCTTTCTTTGACTTTTTATTCTTCTTTTTCTGAATTAGTCTCTCAAATTAGTCTCTCTCTCTCTGAATTAGTCTCTTAGCGTTGTTTTTTTTTTTTTTTTTTTTAAAGAAAATCATTCTATAGATTTGTTTCGTTTCAGTGTTGTCTCGTATTTGTTTTTTTGGGTTTTTTTTTTTTTTTTTTTTTTAAAGAAAATCATTCTATAGATTTGTTTCGTTTCAGTGTTGTCATTTTGCTGTTATCTATCTAGTGTTGCTCTGACCTGGGTGTATCTTTGTTTACACTGACATTTCTGTTTCCCTTTTATTAACGTGTTGAGTTGAATTCACAGTATATTTATTTTTTTACTGGTTCCTGAAATGGAATCATTTCTTAGAGATACATCCACATGTTTGTAGTGTCTGCTCGGTGAGATCCCTCCTGACTTGCTAAGTTCAAGGAGGTTTCCTTCTGTGAGTTACATGGACGTGGTTTCTGTTGCATCTGACGTGTTGCTTCCCCATCACCTCGGTGTGCTGCCGCTGGAATCACACTATTTGTCCTCCGCGTCGTTCGTGTTTTCAGAGCTCTTTCTCAATGTTGCCCTTTCACTCTTCGATCTGGGAAGCGTTCCCCAATCTTCCTTCATTATCGTTATCTTTACTTTCTGTTCTTGTTAAACCCTGATCGATATGCAGTCTGTGAATTGGCATTTTTCTCAACTCATCTCAGAATATCATCTGACAGTGGTCACTTTATCTTATTTGATGGAAGTGAGCTTTCCTTCCTGTCCTGGGAGGTCAAGGGCAGTGGCTACTTACAGTTTAGGGCTGGAACCTCGGTAAACTCATATATGTCATTAGCCAACAGAAATTGGCCACCCCTGGATGCGGGGACACAGCAGAAAAAGAGAAGCAAGGCCCCTGCTCTCCCGGGGCTCCCTTCCTAAGAGAGAAGCAAAGTGCGGTCACCGTGAGATTGGGTTAAGATTGGTGTAGAAGGGATTCAGCACCAGGAGCAAAGTGCAGGTGGGGGAGTGGGTCCCTCGTGATGGGGGCACCACCTTCCATGAACAGTCAGGACAGATTTTGCAGAGGAGACGTAAGCTCAGTCTGAGTCGTGCAAGGGATCGATCACTGTACCAGCTAAGGAGGAGGGTTCCAGCAAAGGGATCGGCCTGTTCCCAGGCCCTCACAGAAGGGGCATCTCAGGTGTGAAAATCTGAGAAGTAGAAATAAGCAGGGAGCAAAATGAAAACAGTATTCATTTAACCTATTGATGCAAAATTGCCTTCCTGAGCACCAACAGAGGAAGGTGGAGAGAGGGAGAAAGGCAGGGGAAATAGGAAAATTCTTACCAGGCTTTGCCCAGGAAGGAGCCACAGCACATACAAGTCTATTCTTGAGACTGATCCAGAAGAAGAGGTTCAACAATATGGCTTATCGAGAAGTAAGCATTTGTAGAATAAAAATAGGCTTCACTTATCTGTTGCATCGTGTGCATCAATGCTGAATAATACGTCCACTTCCCCTCCCCCATTCATTTATCCCTGCATGAGCGCCAGATCTATCCAGACCTGCAGCTGGATCAGAACACTCTGTGGATTCTCCCATGGACTCTCTGTCTGTAATCTTCACAGGACTTAACCTTTCAGTTCAACGCTCAGGAGCCCAGGCAGAGAGGAGGGACCTAGGTCTGTGTGGCCGAGAACTATAGGGTCTGCTCTCGACTGCTGGTTTCCCACTTGGTTTGGCTTCTCAGCACTTGTGAAACTGCATGTAATCACCTCCTGCTGTCTTTACAGATTTTCTGCCATTAGGGAGGCCCTTCCGACTTCTGAACGCACGTACTAATGTTGGGTTCAACGTTCCACTTATGGAGAATCTGGGTCACGAACAAACATCAAACGCACTTGTCTCTTGGCTTTTCCCTTCAGTTGAATTACATTTAGCAAATATTTACTAAGGTCCTGCTACATGCCCAAAAGTGAACCAGGAGAGCTGAACCAAGCTGAGATCTCTTTAAGAAGGTTGAGTAAGAGTCTCCGGGCTGAAGTCAGATGATGTGGAGCTGCTGCAGAGGTGCATCAGGCAGGATCAAGGGCCTGGCGTGTTGATGCATTCTCAAGCCAAGATGATGGGGATCATTAAAACCCTGAGCAGAGAGGGCAGCTCTGTCTATAGACAGAGAAGGAGAGGCCCAGAGGGGGACAACCCGGGACACTAGGAGGCCACTTCCCTTTGAGACCAACAGCCCATTGCCTTGGTCCGTGCAGGTCCTACGTAAGAATGACATACGGCCAGGCTGCCGTGCCTAGGGATGGATGGGGAGTCATGTAGGGATGCGTGGTCTATGAGAAGAGCTCTGGCTGGTTTAGGTAGTCATCACAGGGAGCAAACCTCACCCACAACCAAGAAGGCTTAGGGCTTCACCTCCACCAGGCACAGTGTGAAGCACATCACTTCCATCATCCCTTTATCACAAGTTTTCCTGATATGTCCCTGAACCAGAGTTTATGACCCCATTCAAAAGAGGCCCCTCTGGCTTGTCTTAGTTGGCAGGGCTATGAGGGCATAAGGCCCCAGCTGAGCCTAGGTCTGCCCCAGTCAGGGAATCCAGGTATTTCCTCTCCACTTCCGGATTTCTGTTGTGAGGCTTTCTGTATCAGATTCAGACTCACCTGTCATTAACCAGCCAGTATCTGCCCAGGTGAGGTCCCAGGCCAGGCCATGGACACACGTCCACTTTGCAACTTCTAGCAGCAGGAGCCGTATTGCTCACTGTTCCCATTTGGGGATGGTTGTGGTCACGGAACTTCCAAAATGGTTTGGAGGGACATGAATTTCTACTGAGCAGAGCCGACTTCCCTGAGCTGACGTCTGAGGAGCTCCCATGAATGAGCTGACAAGAGCAGATGCTGGAATCAGCTCCCGAGACCCCAGACCAAGGCCTGCTGCTGCTGCATGGGGGCCACTCAGGCAACTGAAGACCCTGATGATTGTTCCAAACTTCCCGGGAAATGCTGCTGGAAGAATGTTTCCTTGTCATCTGTTATTCTGGGTTGCAGGGAGTAATTTGTATGTCATTCTTATCTGCTCAAGCAAGGCAATTACTGCTGATCCCTGCCAAGCCCACGGGCTCCCTACTGGCCTGGCCCAGAAGAGATCAAGCCAGATGAGCTGTAACTGTTGATATTTCAGGGAGAAAGAAAAGAGAACAGAATAAACCGGCCCTTGTTTCTGATTCGAGATAATGGTTTTTCAAAGGTCTTTAGAAACCATTTCTCCACCTTGCCTTCTCCCAGGTGAGAACAAACGGTGATACAAGCACAAGTCAACACCATTGCTTCCCATGGAGGAAGTGGATGGAAATGTCATGAAACTAGGCTTCTGAAGTAATATATCTCCCTGCAGAAGATCAGTCCCTCTGCCCTGTATTAGCCCTCGGGCATGGGAAGAGAATGTCTCTTCTCTAGGCTAAAATATCCCTCTGTCCTGTTGTATCACTTGCCTGGTTTTCAGACTGTATGATCCACCCCAATTATCATCCACTGACTTTTATATGACATTGTGCCTTGAACCAACATGGCACCCTCACTTGGGTCCAGCCAGCCCAGCACGGAAAGGAGATGCTCCTCCTTGTTTCCTGATGCCCCACCCCCGCTACTGTCCCTGCCCATCTCAGGGTCTGTAAGCCATCCTTCCACTCAACTCCTAGATACAGTCTCAAAAGTAGAACAGAGAACTTATGATCAGACTGAAATCTCATGTTCTGTGCAGATGTCAGGATCTGAAAACTCCAAGTTTCAGGACTGGTTGTGTGTGAGATTATTCATCTCACTTGGAAACTGGAAATAGTATCCTACAGATCTCTTATCAAAACCAGATCAAATGGAAAATTTAAAAATATCTATTAAAACATGTGCCCAGTAAATAGCAGATTTACTTATCCCCATGTAAAATGCTGCTATAGCAGGTGTGCCTCATTTTAGCTTCATGTAATTGATTTTGTCTCCTAATCCTTCATCCGTTCATCCATCTATCCATCCATCCATCCATCTATCCATTCATCCATATATCTGTTCATCCATCCATTCAATGACTATTTATCAGATGCTCAGTGAGTTCCAGACACTGTGCTCAAAGCACACTAGCTTCTCTCCAAAAACAAATGCTCTTCACTGCCCACTGCTCATAGCTTTCCACTGCTCAAGAAGCCCAGAGCCCCTCTCTGAGTCCATCACCCAAAATCACTCACAGGAGGGCAAACAGCAGCATTATTAGGTCTTCAGAGGAAGCCAGGATAAAAGGTTGTCTGCACTGACAACTCCACATCATCTTGCCTCTACTGCCCAGAATATTCTCAATGGAAACTGAGCACGTGTTCCCCAAATATTTACTGACTTCGTTTCATGTGCCAAGCCAGATAAAAGCTCCCTATCGGAGATACTCTTTCTGAACTTGTGGCTTTCCAGTAGCCCCTGGTGGGACTGTTGTCAGTGGTGGTAAATGCCTGTCCTCCTGGCCTCCCAGGGCTTAGAAGCAGAGAGCTTTGGCTGGGTTCTAGAACAGCATGTCAGCAAGATGATAGGCTTTGGAAATAGAATCCCTTATCAGATAGCTTTTCAAAGTCACACAGCTAATAACTGCTCTAAGCCTTTTTCCTTCCTCAGAAAATAATGATTATGTTACCAACTTTAGGGCCAATGTGAGAATGGAAAGTGATAATGTTTGAAAAATAAATATACGGGATTTCTACTCAAGATAGAAGACTGAACAGATGTAGAGAATCCTCTGATTCTACTTCAAACACAGAAATTTTGGATTAAACACATATTGAATGTAGAAAATATAGGTCAGACTGCAGATAAGAAGGAGAATTCACTACATACTTGAAATATAGATATACTTTCTAGCCAAAAATTAAAATGATTCATGGCCAACCACTTGGTACTGACATACTCATCAGGGTCTGAAGTTGAAGTCCCCATGGGGGGGATTAGCTTCCTGTATAATGAACTACAACCTCTGTTAAAAAGGGACTATAAAATTTACACTTGATGACCCAAGTCTTTCAACTTAGAAGTGAGCCAACTTCCCCAGGCCATCAATAGAAGCAAAGCATCTTTGATAAGACAAAATTTGAGCCTGCACTTTTAGTGGGTACAGGACATAGATTTCCTGCTAAAGGTGATACAGAAACCCCTAGTGTGCTCATGTATACACACACAGGATACACACACACAGAACACACATACACACTTATCCCAGGACAGTGGAACTAATAGGGCCCCAAGACAAGCAAGACAAGCACATGTGAAATCCTGGACAATATATAACTGCCACTGAGGATGAAAAATAAAGACCAGTTCTGAAATCTACACAAGAAAATAAATAAACAGGGTGACTGCAAATAGAATTTGGAATAAGAGTATTTAATAGGCTCAAATGGGTAGCACAAAGAGCAGACTACATCAAAAATGAAAAGAACCCTAGAAAATAGTATAGAGTCTTGGTTCTGGTTATGATGGACCAAAAAACGAGGACCGTCATTCTTGTTGAAAACAACTAAGAAAGCAGAACAAAATATTAAAAAAAAATAAGCTTGAAGGTATCAGAGAGATATCAAGGGAGAGAAGTATAATGCAGCCAAGATCTGGGGGAAGGAGAAACTCACGGAGGTGATCCTGGCACTTGAGGCATTTTCTCTCGACCAGCACTGTCCAGTAGAACTTTCCTGATGATGAAGAGGTTCTACATTTCCTCTGTCCAATATGGTAGCCATGAGCCACAGGTGGCCATTGAATACTTGAAGCATGGCTACTGTGACCAAGAAACTGAATTTTAGAGTTTGTTTAATTTTAGTTAACTTAAATCTAAATACCTAGATGTGACTAGTGGCTACTGTATTGGGTAACACCACTCCAGAGGCATTTGCCAAATCTGGAAAAAGCAAGTGAGAGGCTGGGAGGCAGATGGGAGCTTTAAGCTGACAGTTGGAACAAGGGGACAGAATCTAGATATCAGCACCCAGAGCCTGCTCAGAACAGGGGCTGAAGAGGATGATGTTATGGACAACTAAGCCTCTTTCTGTGACCAAGGCCAGGGTCAGCAGATGATGGCCCATGAGCCAAATACAACTCACTGACTGTTCTTGTAGATAAAGTTTTACTGGAACAGAGCTAAGCCCATTGGTTACATAGAGCCTGTGCCTGCCTTCATACCACAGCAACAAAGATGAGTAGTTGTGATACATCCCACTTGGGCTGCACAGCCTTAAATATTGACTCTCTGGCCTTTTGTAGATGAAGATTTTCAACCTCTGGCTCACTCCCCAGCTTCCAGGAGTGTTGGCTGCTGACAGGGCACAGATGAAGAACTCTTAGCTGAAGGGACCTGATTTGTCCAGGGCTACAGGTCCTCACTGGCGCAGTACAGATTCACTTCCTGGTTGATGAAAGATAAAGACTTGGATCCTTCGCCTAAATAGAGGACAACTACTAAGGGCACTGTAGCTGCAGATCCCCCTGTGGGATCAGCTGAGGCTTCTGCTGTAACTGCATCCCAGTTCAGCTTCTCCCTTTACCTGACCCAGCTTCCCTGCTGTCTCAGAATCTTTCCCAAGAACTCTCCCAATAAAACTTCACACACACCTGTATCTCAGATCCCATTTCCTGAGGAGTTCTGCCTAAGAAAGGAGTTTGGAAATGCTCCCCTTAACTTTGGGTTAGTGCCCCAAAGGAATATACCTTAGAAGTAGGAGTCCACTGGAAAGAGAGGGCCCTAAAATATAGGAGACCAGGATCAAACTCTCTAAATCCATGCATTGATAAGGCTCTGAGATTATTAATGTTTCCAGCCTAGCTGCTGGCCAGAAGCAAATAGAATTCCTCTTTGGAGGAAGACAGTACTGTCCAGAACATTAAATAATCTTTACATTTTCTCAAATTCAGTGCCCAGCATTTACTAAAAGACAACATGACCCAAAACCAAAAGAAACAAAAGGTAAAAAGAACATATTCATAGGGGATTTAGATAATGAATTATCATGTAAACTTTCAAATAAATATATTTGCTATACCCAAAGAAATAAAAGGCAAGATTAATAATTTATGTGGTAAATTGGTGACTAATAAAATAAAACAAATGGAAAATATAGATTATTTTTTAAAAAGCAAAGGGAATTAATAATTTAAGGGAAGGATTTTAATTCAAAATTAGACACGGCTAAAAAGAAAATTAGAAAACTGGAAGACAGATCAGAAGAAAATATTCAGGCATGTACTTAGCCATAAGAGTATTTAAACAATACTTAAAAGCAATAAAAGACAGAGGGAATATGGTGTAAAAGTTTGATATACATGTAACTGAAGTTCCAAGAGGAGAGGAAAATAATATTGTAAGGGATCAATATTGAAAACAATAAGGATAAAGATTTTCCAAACACGAGTATAAATATTTTCATACCAAATGTAAAATCTAGACAGAATAAATAAAAATAAAGTCACACTTAATCCCAACATCAAAAAATTCTGGAAACCAAAGACAAAAAGGAAGGCTTAGAAGTCACAAAAATAAAATTAAAAAACAAGCAAACAAAAAAATAATGAGAATTCCTTCAAAGAAACAATGAAAACTAACAGATAATTTCTTAAGAGAAAATGGAAGCCATAAGATAATGGAAAAATTATCAAAGTGCTGAAATGATAAATTAATAACAAAAAGATAACTAGGAAATCTTTGTACATGTGGAAATTAAACAATACACTTTAAAATAACTCTGGCCAAAATAATTAATATGAACACTAGAAAATGTTTTGAACTAAATGTTAATACAAATAATACATAGTAGAATTTATAAGTCTAAACTGATGCTTAAATGGAAATCTATTTTATTAAATAGAAATATGAAGAAAGAAAAGTGTGCATGTGTTGATATAGGTTGATATATTTCATGTAATAATTTGCTTGACTTACAACATTTAAATATTTACAACTATGCTTTGAGAGCCTTCATTTGTACTTTTAACCTGGACCCTAGATATGTTATGGGTGCCTTGATTTGTGACAAAAATGTCCCTCTTGCGGAGTTTGGACAGAATATTTTTTTAAAGAGTAGTTCTGGGTCATTGGATACCTATATGAAAAAAATATATATTTTGATTTCCTACCTAATGTCATATACAAAAAGCAATTCCAGATATGTCTTAGATCTACATGTGAGTGATAAATCACTAAAACTTATGTTATTTATCAGAGATAATTTTTGAATGAACATCAGAAAAATTTCTTAATCTAGACACAAAAGCAGTAACTGTAATGGGAAAGATTGTTATTCTAGATGACATGGAAATATTAGAACTTCTTTTCCAGAGACTGAAAAGGCAACTCATCAAGTAGAAGAAAAATATTTACTATCTAATATCCGGACCTTGGAATAGGCAAAGATTTATTAAACAAGATGTGAAGATGTTTAACACAAAACAATGGTAAATCAGTAAATTGGGTTCAATTAAAATTAACAACTTACTTCACTCTGTATGACAGACTCTAGGTCCATCCACCTCACTACAAATAACTCTGTCATACAGAGTGAAGTAAGTCAGAAAGAGAAAGACAAATACTGTATGCTAACACATAAATATGGAATCTAAGAAAAAAATAAATGTCATGAAGAACCTAGGGGTAAGACGGGAATAAAGACACAGACCTACTAGAGAATGGACTTGAAGATATGGGGAGGGGGAAGGGTAAGCTGAGACAAAGTGAGAGAGTGGCATAGACATATATACGCTACCAAATGTAAAATAGATAGCTAGTGGGAAGCAGCCGCATAGCACAGGGAGGTCAGCTCGGTGCTTTGTGACCACCTAGAGGGGTGGGATAGCGAGGGTGGGAGGGAGGGAGATGCAAGAGGGAAGAGATATGGGAGCATACATATATGTATAACTGATTCACTTTGTTATAAAGCAGAAACTTTAAACTATTCTCAAATACAAACTAAAGATTGTTTTTCAATTATTATATTAGGGGAAAAGCATAAAAAGATCACAACAAGAACTGTCAGGCAGGATGCACTGTCTCTGAATTTGGGGGAAGCATGCACTGATAAAGCCTTTTAACAGGGCGGTTTATCAGTCAAGCAGAATTGAAGATGCATAGACTCTGATCCAGTATTTACATTTTAGGAATCTATGTAAAAAAAGAACCAACTCGTGTGCACGAGACATATATCATGCATGTAAAAAGAAATGCTTCACAGCATTATCTGTAGTAGCAAATCATGAAAACAATTTAAACAATCATCAAGAGGAAAATAGTTAAATTAATCATGTCAGATCCAATCAATGGAGTCTTAAAGTAGTTAAAAGTGGAGCTACATCTATAAGACTGACTTGCAAAATTAATAAGATATATTGTTAAGTGAAAAAAAGCAATTTACAGAAAGGGTAAAATATGATCCCACTAATATTAGAATACATATATCAATATATACACATCCATGGAGGAGGTGAGGAAGGAGTGAGAGCATGAGGATGCATATACCAGGTGGGTTAGTTTGATGGCATCTGGCCAGATGGGTACATGAGAGGGAGGGCATGAGTTGAAAGGGACATTCTACTTTCCCCCCATATATTTCTAGAATCTTTTAAAAATGAAAATGCATCAATATGTTAAATATATAATAATTAATAAGGGGCTTCCCTGGTGGCACAGTGGTTGAGAGTCTGCCTGCCAATGCAGCGGACACGGGTTCGTGCCCCGGTCCGGGAAGATCCCACGTGCCGTGGAGCGGTTGGGCCCGTGAGCCATGGCCGCTGAGCCTGCGCGTCCGGAGCCTGTGCTCCGCAACGGGAGAGGCCACAGCAGTGAGAGGCCCGCGTACCGCAAAAAAAAAAAAGAAAAAAAAGAAATAAAAGCTGAAGGAATTAAACATATGACTTACCTCCTTTACTTCCCCTCCCCTTTCTCTCTTATAAGAAAAATTCTTGCTTGGATTAGCATTTCCTACAACAAATCTCGCTCCCTGCCCCTTCCCCAAATCTAGGGTTCTCATCAATTACTGCCAGTGTGGGGAGGACGCCATCCATGTACAGACAAATTCCTAGCAGCTGCTACTTGGGGTGGGGGAAGTAAAGGTTTAGAGCCAGATTCATCAAAGGAACCTCCCTCAGCTCCGGTCCTATTGGGCCATCTCCACTGCCCAAGGACAAAGCCAGGTGTGTACTTTGACAAAAGCTAACACACCCACTGGCATCACTGATGTTTGCCTCCATGTTGCTCTAGGAGATTGGGGGAGGACCTCTCACTGACCCTTGGTGCCACCTTGCTGACCATTGCTTTCCAACCTCTCTTTATTGATCCCTAAGGAATTGCCCTAGCCTGGCTGGTCATCATCTCTCTCATCATCCTTTTTCTCCTTCTTAGATTTTTCTTTCCAAATGTTAGTATGCTGTATGCGCCAACCTGTCAATCCTACCTCCTTCTCATTACCGTCCATGCCAGGAGCTTCCTCCGTCACATCCAGAGTATGATTTCCAGCTCTGTCTCCAGTCCTGACCTCTCCCCGAGTACCCAGTAGTAGCGGGGAGTCTCCACCTGTGTGTCCTGAGGGCACTGCCCTCGGGTCTGCTGGCCAGGGCACTTCAGCCTCATGCCCTGATCACCTGCGTGTTCCCTAAAGGGCTGAGGCCAACCCCAGGGAGGTTAGCCACCCACTAACTCATGCCCAGGGCGACAGCTGCTTTGGGAATCCAGGAATTCCCAGTGCTGCTGCCCCCATGAGACACTTTGGTCTCCCCTTCCAGAGATCTGAGGAATTCTGCTAAGGAATCTGGAAATTTCCCTGGGTTTCCATGTGGTCTCATGGCCTCTGCCTGAGGGCATAACTTCCATATGTACCACACATGCATGAACATGAATTGGCAAAGTCGAGACTATGTGCATCCATGGAAAGGAAACTATGTGTCCAGTGTTATACTCAGTCCTTCACATACAGAATCTTGAGTCCTCACAATAACCTTGGTTACTTACTTTAGACCTGAGAAAAATATGTTCAAATCCTATTCTGATTTTTCATAAGGTATGGCCTTGGAAGTATTCCTCAGACTCTCTTAGCTTCAGTTCAGAGTTTAGAAGTCCTTGGAATCAATTAAAAAGTAACTAGAAAATCCCTAACTTCTGAGAATTTGAATATTACCTATCTGAATAATCTGAGTCAAAAAATCATAGTAGAATCAAGGGAGACATTGAAAATGTTTTGGTTATTAAGATCTAGCATGTCAAACTTTGTGGAATGCAGCTAAAGTAGTGCTCAGAGAGAAATTTAAGCCTGAATATATGTTTTAGAAAAGAAGAAAAGGACAATTTTAAGAAGCAGACATTAAAAATAAAACTAAAGTAATGATCCAGTACAGGAAAAAAATGATAATAATGCAACAGTTTTAAAAATAAACTTTATGTTAATAAATTTTTAAGTGTAGACAAAAATGAGTAATCCCCCCAGTGTAGAATTTATTACAGAGATCCAAAAGGAAAACGGAAGCTTGACTATTCCAATTAGCCAGAAATCAGGTGTGTCAGTGATTGCCACTCCTGATTAGGACATAGAAGATTGGGAAAAACCTTAACTCCCAGAGTGATACCAAGAAAAATCTGGATGAAGAGCAGTGGATGAAACCTTGGTGAGGTGATTTCCAGAGAGATAAGTCCTTCGTGGGTACACAGAGAGCCCGTCACCTCTCCATACCTGCCTACCTGGGGCAGGTGCCTGCTCTGAGCATGGATAGGGGCCCCAGAGACCTTGAAAGAATGAGGAAAATGTAGAGAAGGTTTGGATGTCCATGAGGGCTGGCAGGGTGGAGTGGGGTCTGGAAGAGCTCAGGTCCAAGAAAAGATCAGCCGACCCATCAGTAACCCCCCTCCCCGACTCCAGCCTTCTCCCCTCATACAGTTTTGCCCAGAAAGCAGTCAGGCAGGAGGGGCTGGCAGATAGAGGGAGACCGTTGCTGCCTCGGGGTTGCACAGCCAAGGTTGAATGCGAAGACACCCCTTCCAGATCTAATACTGACAAGTGAAAACACTCTATGACTTTGCAGGTTAGGGGTTGGCTGAGCCACAAGTTAAATCAGCCTGAGTCAAGTGGAAACCCAGACCCAGCCCTACCTGATGCCCAGTTATCAGCTCCACACCAACCACCAGACACAGGAGGACCTCTCTGGGAAGAAAACCAGAAAGACCCCAAATAATGAGATAGGGCAAAATATCTCTGTCTCTAGTGCTCTTTAGTGCACAATATCTGAAATAAAGTCTTACAATATTTTCAAACACTCATGAGAAAGCTAAGTGTAGAAACGGGGAAAGATGCCTGATGGATTATAATTAATAGGTGAGGACTTTAAAATATCTTTTTTACATGTTTAGTAGTTGAAAGGAAAAATAATATTATATATATTGTACGTCTATTATTGCATATAGATATTGATACACAGATACTAACAAATAGATATTATATATAGTGTTTTATTTTCATATGTTTTACTGTAGGTTATACATTCTATCATACATACTTCCTATTATTTTTGCTTCAAGCAGTCAATTTTCTTTTAAGTATTTAAGACAAGAGAACAAAACATAGTCTTTAAATTTATCCATATATATAGATACGTCTATATATACATATATTATATATATATATATATATATATATATATAATATATATATATGGGATAAAGGGATAGAGTAGTTCAGAACAAAAATAAAATTCTAAAAAAGACCAAATAGAATTCTAGACAGAAAAATACACAACTGAATTTTTTAAAAAAATAAATAGGTTTAAAGCACTTTAGAGACTGAAAAAGAAAGTATCAGTGAAGTTGAAGATAGGTCAATATAAATTTTCAAAACTAAGCAGGGAGGAAAAATGTTATTAAGAAATAGACCGAAGCATCAGGAACATGCATCTAATATACCTGTGATTGGAGTGTAAGAAGGACAGGAAAGAAGAGTGAGGCAGCAAAATATTCGAAGAAATACTTGCTGAATTTTTTATTTTAATTTGATAAAAAGGAAAAATCAGCCCACAGTCTGAGAAGCTCAATGACATCTACGGGATTGAGTCTCAGTTAAAATGCTGAAAACCTAAGACAAAGAGAAAATCATAAACATAGCCAGAGCGGCTGGCAGAGTGGGCAGGGGTTGGGGAGGGACTGCCACATCACAGAAAGCAGAATGGTCACAAGAAAGGCTTCTCATCAGAAACAACACAGCCAGGAGAGGGGGAAACAAACATCACTGAGGCCACGGTGGCTGGGATTTGCAAGGCAGGGTATGGAGAGAAGGCGGTTACTCAGAGAAAAAGCTCCAGAAATCTGCATAGACGTTCCCTCGAAACACTGGCTGAATATGAGTCTGCAGGTAAGGCTTTAAGAGGCAGGTCAGAGAAAAATGCTGGGAAAGAAATCATAAGATAAAGGGAAATAAATGTTACAAGAATTTAAAAAGGAAGAGCCAGAACTCTCATTATTCATAGAAAATATTATGAGAAAAATAGATAACCAAAGGAATCTACAGGTAAATTATTAAATGAGAAATTCTAAATGCTAGAGCAATAAAAAAATTTCATTTTTGTGTACGGAAAACAATACCCAAAAATGGTGATTACAAAAATGAAAAAAAATTACAAGATACTGAAGAATAAATTTAGCAAAAGAAGTATAAGACTTTATTGAGGACAAAAATATGAATCTTGATTAAAGACATTTTTAAAAAGCTAAATAAATGGAGGGAGATACACGTGTGTAGAGAAGCAGGCTCAGTATGGAACATACGTCCCTTTTCCCAGACATCCCCAGAGCTGAAGGAAGCCCAGTCAAAATGCTGTCAGGGTTCTTCATAGACTACATCGAGTTGACTCTAACTTTGTATGGAAGAAGAAAGGGTTCAGAACATCCGGGAGCATTTTGCCACAGCAAAAATAATGATTTACTATAAAAGTGACCCAAGTAAGATCATGTGACATTGGCAAACGACAGATGCAGAACTTCAGATATTAGAAGAAAATAGAGGAAAGTATCTTTATGACTTCAGGGTGAATGATGCATTTTTACATTAGCCTTAAACTACACAAGTCACAATGGAAAATATGAATAAATTCAATGGCATTAAAAATCAAAACCTTCAATTAAAAAAAAGACACTGTAAACAAAGACTACACCTGGAAGAAGATATTTGCCATGTGTATCACTGATGAAAGATCAGACCTCAGACTGCAGAGAGAACTCCCACTGATCCACAGAACAAAGAAACACAGGAGAAAGAAAGTCAAAGGATGTGAGGAAGTGTTTCATAGAAAAAGAAACTAGAATATTGAATAAACATATGAAAAAAATCCAAACTCACTAATAATTCAGGAAATACATTTTACAGTCTCAGTGAGTTACAGTTTCATACCTGCTATATGTCTTCTGAATGTCTGTGTTCTCCTCAAATTTATATATTGAGATCCTACCCCCAATGTGATGGTGTTAGAAGGTGGGGCCTTTAGGAGGTGATGAGGTCTTGAGGGTGGAGCTCCCATGAATGGGATTAGTGTCCTTATAAAAGAGGCCCCAGATCTCCCTCACCCCTTCCACCCTGTGAGGACACAGCAAGGACTCAGCCATCTGCAAGCTGGAGAATGGCTCTCAATCCCTGACCGGGCTGACATGGGGCTGGACTTCCAGCCTCCAGAGCTGTGAGAAATTAATTTTTGTTGTTTATAAACCACGCAGTCTGTGGCATCCTTATAGCACATTCTTACAGCAGTCCAAGCAGACTGAGACAACACCTATCAGGAAATTAAAAGGGTACACAGTCCCAAGGGATGGGGAAGATGTGAATGATGAGACACACCTGCCCCTGGCAAGACAATGCGCTCATACCACTGCTCTGGAGCAAAATTTATCAATAACCGGTCAATGTGAGATGTGTATTTCCCACCACCCAGCAATTTCATTCATAGTCTTGTACTCAACCTTTAAACAAGTGATAAGGAACCCCATACAGGATCGGTCATTGCAGTTCAAATTAGTCTGATATAAGAAAAAAATCAGAAACAGCAGAAATCCACCAAGAGGAAAATGGATAAATTGTAGTATATTCATACAAAGACACTTTACAGAGAAAATAAATGACCTGGGATTATGTGTAACAACATACACTATCCTCATGAATATAATGTTGAGAAAATAAGCAGGTTGCAGAAAGATTCACATGTTTATAAAATGGACAGCTTTATAAAGATAGAAATAACTTACCACGTTCAGGCAGACACGATGCAAGTAAGACTCAAGGCCCGGCGCCCACTGAGAAGCGAGTCAGGACGGCAGCGCCTCTAAAGAGGGAGGTGGGGCAGGAACAGGAGTGGGTGCACAGGCTCCTCACCTGCAGGTGGGAGGGCTTATTGGGGGGCTGAGTGTGTCACCAACAGAACGTTGTCCCAATGTGTCTCTGTTGCGGCTTCACTGGTTTTCTCTCCTTCCCTCGGCCCCGGGGGCTCTGCCTTAGCTCTTCCGGCCCCAACAGGTCGGTTTCCTCCAGATGTATATACCCAAGCAGCCCTGTCTTTCACTCACATCTCAAACCAAAGTGCACAGTGTCAGGAAGGCTCCCCTGGTGGGTAAGCTCGGGTGCCATCGCCTCACCCACAAGCCACATAGATGCATCTCTACACAAGGCCTACGGCTACATGTCTAATTTGCATTAATTTTTGCTTGGCTTTAGTTTATGGCCGTCTTCTCTTCCTAGAATATAAGTTCCTGATCATTAGGCCTTCAGAGCATAGAAGGAGCTGGGTACATGGCACAGACCTTCACGGCAGACACCTCTTTGAATGAATGAATAATCATTCATTCAGTTAATGAAATAATGGATGTGAGGCTGGCACCTCGCAACCTAACTCTCAGGTAAGTTCCTATCAGCGTTTTCATTAGAAGGCAGGGTCCATGCGCGCAGCTAGTTGTCGGCTGTTGGCTGGGCGTCTCGGTTCCTCTCCATGTGGATGTCCCCAGGGTCCCCAGCAGGGAGGGGTCACTGACACTTGGTCCTGGGAGGGAGAAAGGCTCTTTGGAGGAGGTAGTGCTTGAGCCGGTCCTCGTCATCAGGATGCGTTTGATGGATACGGGGACAAGCACTGAGGTTCATTGAGGCCCGAGGTCGCATGGGTGGTAGCACACTCTAGGCGGTGTTTTCCCCTGGACTCTGCTGCCTTCACACACCCCAGAGCCTGAGATGGGTTTTTACATCAGTGCTACTTGGCTGGGGGAGTGTAAGGACTGAGTAGTGAGAAAGCAGGTTCAAGGTCGGCTCTGAGAGCAGCTCATCTGCCCTCTCCGTGGCCCTAACAGGGGCATGCGGATTTGGCGTGAGTCACCTGACAGCCAGAGCAGAATGAAAATTGTGTGATTCAGCGTCTATTAGAATAAAAACACAAATCTTCGGGAGCTTGTCCTAGTCCGTGCCCCCCCTCCCCCCATGCTATGGCCTGGGAGAAATCCCTCTTTGGGGCCTTATAAAGAAAACAGGGGTAAGTGGGTTATTTTCTCAACAATGCCCTGCTACACCAGCTATAATAGTAACACTGTATTACTTTTTCTCATAATGTCCCTTCTTGTAATTGTTACAGCTGCTTCCCCACCCCCACTAAGTGGTGTGTCTAGGAGGCAAAGGTGAGGGCTCAAAGTGAAGGGAGGTCATTCTAGTGGAAGCAGGGGCACCTGGTACACAGTGATGAAAGTTCCAGGATTGCCTAGGAGAGAGATGTAATCACTGGGAACCAGAGGAGAGATTGTGGTACCCCCCACCCCGGGGAACCCCAAAGAGCCATGGTTCCCGGTGCTCACATCCTTAGATGGTGCCCTCCTGTGTGGAGCCAGGGCTGTGTGACCCCAGAATTCAGAATGACCAGGCCATGAAAGCCACTCCAGCTTCCACCTGGACCTGGATCTCAGATGGCTTGCTCTGAGGGCAGGTGGCCAGCATCCCATGAAGATGCTCAGGCAGCCCCAGGAGATGTCCACGTGGAGGGGAACGGAGCCAAGAGCCAGCACCAAACGTGGCCTGTGTGGTCCTCTGTGGCTGTCAGACCTTTAGATGACTGCGGCCTGGCCAACATCTGGGTGCAGCCACATGGGACACCCCAGGTGATAATTGCCCAGAAGTCCTGGAATCTGTAAGCACAGTTAATGGCGGGTTTTGTCACTAAGCGCTGGGGTCACCTGGCACAGCTCTGGGTGTCTGCACCTGACACTCAGCACAGTGTTGGGATGTGTTCAATGCTCAAAAAGAAGTAACTGCTGTCATTGTCACATAAAGGCAATTCCATTTTCCAACACTTGTTCCTGATTTTCCAGGACACATCTTCCCTTGGGCTCAATCCACACCCACAGTGCCCTCCGGGGGAGGCTGTACCCAGCAGAAGACTCTGCCAGATGGTGGCAGACTGGCCAACACCATTGGACCTTCGCTCTGATCCACTGCACCTGAGTCCTTGGGGGAAGTGAGGCACTCAGGACAACCACAGGGCAGGAGCCAGCCTTTGTACCTTTGGAACATAGCCAGATGGCTCAGCCACAGCATCTTTGATTTTGAATGCCCTTGGCGAGCTCCTTACTCTGTAGCCCAACTCTGCAGCTGTTCTTCTCACTCTGTGCCTCTTGAAGCTTATAATAAAATTTAATAGAAGTCCTTCCCTGGGAATTTCTTTGTTCTTTGAGCAGCTCTTTTTTTCTCACATCCTTAAAGAACCCACATAAAACAACAAGTGTCTGGGCAGCGGAAGGGTTAAGGACATATGATTGAGTCTTAAGGAGCCCAGTCGAGGCTTGTGCCTGAGCAGAGTGATTTGAGCCAGTGTTGCAGGAAGACAAGACATTGTTTCCCTGCTCTGCCTGCTAAGAAGGCCTGGATTTCCATAAGTAAGTAGATAAACACAACGTGCAGGAGGCAGACAGGGAAAACAAGAAAGAACACACTATTCATTAACTTCTCCGCTCCTAATAGGATCACAATGGGCTGAGCAGCATTTCTGCTCATGTACCTCCGTACAAAGCCCCATCTGGGCCTCAGCCACCTAGGAGTCCAGATTAGGCTCTCAGCTGCCCCAGAGTCTGGCTCTTTGCTCCCCCTTATCAAGAAAGGCACCCAAGTTGGGTGCCAGGAGGTCACTCATGCCTGCCCTGTCTGAGCTGGGCTTGGACCCAGGTGGGTGAAGGGCAGTCTCTGCACCCAGCCTCCCAGCAGGAAGCTCCTGGTGCAGGGGTGGAGGATGGGGCCGTGAAGCCCGGTTTGCTGCTGGCAGCCCTCCCCAGGTTGACCAGCACCGTGGGAAGCAGTATCTTTACAGCCATAGACAGAAGCAAGCCCTGTGGACATGGGCAAATGGATGCTTTAGAAGGACATAAGCAAGCATGTATTCCAGGACTGAGAGTAGGGGATCAGAGCCCGACCCGGCCCAGAGCAGCATGAGCTCTGGAGACAGACGATGAACAAAGCTCCGACCACGAGCAGAGTGGAAACACAGCCCACTCGGCCTCAAGCCTCGTCTTCCTTTTCCTGCCATCATGGAATTTCCGCCTTGCATGTTGCTGGAAGCCTTGGCCGTCAGTGTCAGCGCAATGTCCCTGGCTCCTGTGCGGAGGTGGAGTGCTCTCCACTGTGGACTGTCTTCACTTGTGTTCCTGAAGTCTTCCTTACATTCTTCATAGAAGACTCCTCCGTGCACTGTTCCTGCACTGACACGCAGGAAGCGGGCCATGGAGCTCCGAGTGGACAATCAGATAGAGTCGGCCCTCACAATTCATGGGGGACTGGTTCCAGGACCCCCACAGATACCAAAACCCACGGATGCTCAAGTCCCTTATATAAAATGGCGTATAACCTATGCACATCAGCTTTTACACTTTTAAATCATCCCTAGATTACTTATAATACCTAATACAATGTAAATGATATGTAAATAGTTGTAAATATGATGTAAATGCTATGTAAATAGTTGCCTACATGCAGCAAATTCAAGTTTTACTTTTTGAAACCTTCTGGATTTGGGGGGGTGGAATTATTTTTGATCCTTCCATCCGTGGATGGTTGAATCTGCCTCTGAAGCAGGAGAGGCAGAACCTGAGGATACGGGGGTCCCGCTGTACACATCACCCACCCCAGCTAAGAATTCAGTTTGGACTGAGCTTATTCGGTAAAAAATGCAGCCACGCAATGAAGCCGCTGAGGTTGGAAACCTGCCTGGCCCTCTCCTACCCGAGCCTGGGTCTCTCTACCTAAGCCCATACCTACAGGGCTCCCAGCCCTTTGCCAATCACCCTAGGAACTTCGGCTCCTGTCCCACTAGGGTAAGAATTCTTAACTTGGTTTCCCATCACTGGCTTGAATTAAGCCCCAAATCCTCAGCCTGCCCTTCAAAGCTTTCTCTCAATTTCCCCACCTGGATTGTACCTGTAATTCTTCAGGGTTCTTCTCTATGGGTCCCATTCTCCTGCTGCACTGTAGGTTGGAGAGCACAATAGTGAGGGCGTGGGCTTGGGGTTCAGACAGACCTGGACTCTGACGTGCAATATGGTTGAGCCTCAGTTTCCTCATCTACAAAACAGGGATAATACTTGTCCCTGCTTCATAGTGTTGGTAAGAGGGTTAAACACGGATACCTGGAAAGTAGCATGCAATGCCCAGCACATGGCTTGCTCCCAGTCACTAAGCACCAGTAGTGATTCTATGACTACCACAACTCTGAACATGACAATTATTGTTTTTATTATAATCACCATTATCACCATCGTCACCATCATCACCATTATCACCACCATCATCATCATCACCATCATCACCATTATCACCACCATCATCATCACCATCATCACCATCATCATCACCATCATTACCATCATCACTATCATCGTCAGCAACAGCAGCAGCATCACCATCATCATCATCATCATCATCAACATCATCACCATCATCACCATTATCACCACCATCACCATCATCACCATCATCACCATTATCACCACCATCATCATCATCATCATCACCAGCATCACCATCATCAACATTATCACCACCATCATCATCATTGTCATCACCATCATCACCATTATCACCACCACCATCATCATTGTCATCACCATCATCACCATTATCACCATCATCATCATCACCATCACCATCATCACCATCATCACCATTATCACCAACATCATCACCACCATCATCACCATTATCACCACCATCACCATCATCATCATCATCATAATCACCATCATTACCATCATCACCATTATCACCACCATCATCATCATTGTCATCACCATCATCACCATCATCACCTATCACCACCATCATCATCATCACCATCATCACCATTATCACCACCATCATCACCATTATCACCACCATCACCATCATCACCATCATCATCATCATAATCACCATCATTACCATCATCACCATTATCACCACCACCATCATCATCATCATCATCACCATTATCACCACCATCATCATCATCGTCATCTTTCTTGCCCTTCCTGCCGTGACATGGAATCTTCTTTCTGCTCCCTGTCCTGCCCCACCTCACCCCCATCCTTTCCCAGTCTCTGCTACTCTCTGAGCTCAGATCCTGGTACCAATAGCACAGGGAACCTGGGCAGCTCTGGCTGCACTGCATCCCAGCCCTCCTGGCTGAAATCCTCTGAGGTGGTCTCCTGCGGCTGTGCCTGCGCTCCTACATCAGAGGCTGGCCTCAGCACAGTTTCTGTGACAACGTTTAGTTAAGTGCTCTATTGTATGGTTCTCTAAATGTCCACTGGAATTCAAATCTGCCAATAAACCCAAATAAGCCACCTACAAAGGGAAAACAATTATTGTGGGCAGACAGCAAAATGCCCATAAATCAGACAGAATGATATCTCCAGACAGACACTGAAATTTGCAGACACAAAATCAGGTAAGGATTGTCACCCATTGTTGAGCGTCCTTTCTTTCAGGTGCCATCATGTGCATGACACAAGGTGGAGAACGATCACCTCCCACACACACCAGGTGCCAGATGACAGGCTTTCAGACCTCACCTGGGTGCTCTTTCTGCAAAATCAAAGCCAGTTTCAGGTCCAGAGGAAATCAAGCCCTGCCTGTGCAGGGACAAGCTCAGTATTGCTGGTCCTGCAGCAGGGGCGTCTCCATGGGGACATCCTGGTTCCTGGCCTAGGGAATCATGGTGCCCAGCCTGGAGCACAAAAGCACCGGTGCAGGTGTTTATAAGGGACTAGACAGTGAGTGATGCTTCTCGCAGGGCTTTTCCCTTCAAGGGCACTTTGACGCTCCTTTGCTCCTGGAGTTCTCGTTGTGACCTGGAGAGTTTCGGGTAATCGGGGTATCTTCAGTAAAGATGATGAGGCTGCCCCTGGGAGCAGGGTATGGGGTGGGGGAAGCTGCACAGCAGGTGAGCCCAGGCCTGGGATGTACTGGAACAGGGCCTCTGTCTTCCAATCCAGGACCTGTTCTCCCAGGCAAGCCAGGTACCCCTGTGAGCATCGGTCCCAAAAGTCACTGGTGTCAACATATGAAGTTTTCTGAAAAAGATGGATTTCCAGAGGGTGCAGAGAACTGAGCTCTCAGTGAGTCCAGCGCAGCTCAGACCTGAAGGACCACGTGAAGGACCCACCAAGTGTGCACAGAACACCTCTAGGCAGCATCTCAGAAAGGCTGGACCCCCGGGCTGACCATCCCACCCCATCTCCCTCCACCCAGGGCCTGAACTCCACTCACAGAGGCTCTCAGACCCAGAGGACCCTCAGATGCCATCCTTGGTAATCAGCTCCTCCTCTCTGCAGCCCATATGTTCCCCCAGCACCTCGGCCGTCCTTCTAGCCCAGCACCAACCTCCTTCTGCCTCCTATTAGAGCTGTTTGTACCTTGACTTCCTTCCTTCTGGAGCCTGAGTTCTTTGAGGTCAGATGGGACTCATGGAAAGTGACACTTCCTGAGCACTATCAGTGTCCCCCCTTGCCCCCCCAAAATTATCTTGGGTGCTTTACATAGAATCTACCCATCCAATCTCCTGGCAGCTGGGCCCAGAGGCAACCTCCATATTCTGACACCAGCTACTGTTCTATGGTACCAGAGAGTAAGATGTCAGAGTCTTAGTAAGAGCTTTCTGGGCAGTGGGAAATAAAATCCTCTCAAATTAAATGTACACACACATTACAAGATGTCCAACTTCAGAAACACATGTCTTAGACTTGAGGAGAGGTTACACACTCCCCCTGTTGGGTGAGGAAACAGAACAGCCAACAAGGAAGTGACCTGTGCATCCAGGCTCCCTGCAAGGCCAGTTCACCTGTGTGCTGGACATTGCTATTTACACTGGGCTTTCAGGGACTGTGTGGCTGGGTGGCAGAGCCCCACACAGACTGAAGTAAGACACAAGTGAGCTGCAATGCCAGCTCTGTCCCCACAAGCCAGAGTTTCCCTGGGGTCACTCGACAGGTGGTCTAGGCTCAGAATCTCTCACCTGCAGGGCCAGCATCCTCATGGGTCCAGATGCCTGAAGTACTCATGGATCTTATGTAATGGCAAAACCCAACCGACCTGCAGTCCTCTGGGGACAAATCTGACCTGAGCTACCTAAGGTTCTTTATGGCCTTTGACTGACCCAGTTGGCATGACTATTCATATGTTTGTGTTTGATTACAGGTGTTGTCTGTACCCCTGGTGCTGTTACATAAAATGCTTTATGTGCATCATGTATGTTTTAGATGTTGAAGGATGCTGAGTTCTGAAACTCATTTGGTCCCAAGGGTTCTGGGATCAGGAGGACCCCCACCCACTAGGCTGAAACAGAGCTCAGTCCGGCAGCCAGTCCGAGGGCTGCCATCTGTGTGCTGCAGGCTCCCATCCACTACTTTCCCATCCTCCCAGTGGGTTAACAGCAGCTGGGACTTGGGCGTGGCTCTGTGGGCTCCTGGCCCATGTTCCTTCCTCTCTAAGAGCCTTAGGAAGCCCCTTCCAAGAAACGGTGCTCTGGTAGGGAGGCTGCATCCCAGAACCACCCAAAAGGTTCACTGGGTGCCTGGAGGGGTCTGCCTCCCAGGGGAAAGAGAGCAGACCAAGAGTGAGTATGCTGTGAAGGAGGTCCAGGTTGGAGACTTGGGATGGGGTCAAAAGGCGAGCTAGCATCACTGTTACTAAGCAATGTCTTCACAAAAATGCTCTCACATCCGGAGCATACGTTCACGTCCTTGTGCCCAGCCCTGGGGTTACCTTCCTGCCACCACTTGGAGCTGAAACCACCACATTATTTCTGGGATCAGCGCCTCTAATCAGACCCTCAATCCCCTATTACTCGTTTCTGGTGCCCAGGGTCCCCTATTCTGTTTGATAATCTCATCTGATCCCATCTGCCAGGACACAGAGGTAACATACACCTCATGTTTGAAAACAGAAAAGGAGCAGAGGAGGGTAGCGACACAATTGTGGACAGAAACAGCCAACTGTGGGTTCTTCAAGGGACGTGGTGTTGCCAGTCAAATGAAAACTCCTACCCACGGGTAAAATCCTTGGGACTGGGCAGCCATAGAAGGACCTGAAGGAAGACTCCTTCTGCAAATCACCCATCCCTGAATCTTTGATGCCATTTATTCTCTTGATACCCCTGTCTGCTTCGCCTCCCAGATGAAGGTCAAGATGAAATCCCACTTGAGGTCAACAGGCTGTCCTGGAAGGGAGATGAGATTCCTCTGGGAAGAGCAGAAGTCCTGTGTGGCTGGAACATGGGGGAGCTGGGCCCAGATCACTGGAGCTCTACAGGAGCTCTCCCTTCATCCTGGGAGCGCAGGGGTTCCTTGCAGCAGAGCTGCTGTTTGACCCTCACAAGGTACGTGAGACCAGGGCTTCAGTGAATGTGCATAAATGCCAGGAGTGGACATTTCTGGGATGCTCACCACGCCCTGTACAGAATTTGACATTTTAATCATCTTAAGTCTCAATGCAACCCCAGGAGGTAAATGCTGTTATTCCACAGGTGAGGAGATGGGACACAAAGGGTCAGATGATGCACTTGACATCACAGAGCCGGTGGGTGTGGAGTCCAGATCCAACCCAGCACCCAGAGTCCTGGCCGCTCCCCAATTCTGCCTGGGGCACTGTGGCCAGATGCCCCTGCAGGGGCTTGGGGAAAGCTGGTGGCGAGGAGGTCCAGCCGCAGAGGCAGGATGGTGCTTAGAAGGCTGCTGTGTTGGTCTTGGGACAGGACACCACACAGGAGGTGGAGGTGTCTGGGGAGATGGAGAGTGGGGATGACCAGCAGACTCCTGAGGAGGTCAGGGTGGACGGGAGACAGTGGTCGATCAACAGGGCGGGCCTGGGCGAATGGTGATTGCACTGGGCATAATGGGCGACCCCTGCCATGCCGCTCATAGACCATTGCCTTGAGGAGCAGGGCTGGTGTCCATCAGAGGCTGTGCTGAGGTCCTCCGACTGCTGGGTGAAAGAATCACTGTGCCGTGCTGGCAATCTCTAGTTCACCCAAATCTAAGTGTCTGCACCCAAACCACCACCCCATTCCTACAGCTAAGCAACTCCTCCCCCTCCAATTCCTTATTTTGGGCTTAAATATAGCCAACCATGAGATGATCCTATGCTCTGTGCAGAGCCACCAGCTGAGGATCCTCCACATTTGGATACCACCTTGGTGTGGGGGGGCTGATCCTACATTCCTTTCTGGGGTTTCCCCACCTGATTTTCAGGGTGCTTTGGAAAGCAAGCAGGTTTGAGGGGGTCAACTATCACTGCGTCATGAGGCTTGCATGTTATTCTGGGAGCATCACAGCAGAATTTCTGGGGAAAATCAATCATGGATAAAGGAATATTTTGTTGAGCCCTACGACACTGGCAACTCCTAGCTTGACTATTGCAAGTCCATGAGGTTCAACCTTGGCGATGGGAAAAAATCACAGACAGACCCCTCACCTGTGTGACCTTCGTTTACTCAGCATCTTGTTACCACATTAAGAGATGGATGACAAACAACTTGGCCTCCAGAGCCCACCTTGGGTCCCGGGGGTCCTGGGGAGTGACGGGCTCAGGCCCCTCGCTGACCCTCTGGATGAGGGTTAACTTGCCCCACGGCTGTTCAGCTGTGTCAGAGGAGAACCCCACGACTCCAGCTTTCCTCAGTGCTTCTCTGGAAGTGAAGAACGGCACAGAGGAATTTCCCACCTGCCCTCCTGGATTTCCATCTCATTTCTTATTGACGTGGTGTCAGAGTCACTTGTCTCTCGTCCTGATGTTCCTGATCATGCAATTTAACTGTGAAGCTAAATTGTCAGTTCAGCATTTTGCTTTTGTAGACACCATGCCTCCAAAATTGTGCGTATAGTGGGGTGGGGGACCAGGGCAAATAGGGTCCCCATGTTCCTATCACATGGCTGCAAACATAAAAGGTCAGAAACATACAATGAGAATCAGTGGACAGGAAGGAGCTGGGGGTATAGAGCAACAGAGAGGAGGCTGAGTGACTGAGGTCAGGGAACAAGCGAGAGGGGTGGCCAGGGACGGAGGCGCACTGCCCTTTGCCTTCTGATCCACCTCCACGGGTACTCTGGGCTTTACCCTCAGTGCCCTGGGAGGCATCTGAGTGAGATAACAAAGGGTGAGACTCCATCCTGCTTGGCTTGCAGTGGTCTGTTTCCCCCTCTTTCTGACCCCGTGGTGTCCACCGAGGCACGAATGTCATCCCCACCTGATGGAGCTTTGTGCCGTTGCCCACGAGTGCTTCTGGAACAGCACCCACGGGCCCAGAGAGAGTCTGTTTCTCAGGAGACAGCATGCTCCTTGAGGGCGGGGATGTCATCTTTTCTCGGAAGGTTGACTCCCCAGGGCCCAGGGAAGCTGCAGATGCTTGGTGGTGCCCGACTCCCTCATCAGGACCCTTCAGACCTCAGCAAGGATCCCCTGACCAGGGTCTGAAGCACAAGGCGCATCTGTGCTGGGCCTGAGACTGTCTCTTTCCCGCCAGCCTGCAGCACAGCTACGGACATAGTAGGAGCTAAGTAGATGTTACTAAGGGGAAAGATAATTTACAGCTTCTTAAAATGGTTTGAAGTTCAGAAACAGAGAGAGACCGAAAAAAAAAAAAAAAAAAAGCAGCAGCACTAACTTTCCTAGACCCTCTGCACAGTCTAAATTCTTAAAACTTGCATTTCAAAGGGATTTGGAACTTATTCCAATTCACTGAGCTGCTGCTTTGCAAACTCTGCTTGATCTCTGAACTCATCGTGAAGTTTATGAATTTTGTATTTTTACACCAGGGCTCTCTGAAGTTTTATCTTTAAGAAGAAAAACAAAACCTAAGTGCGATTATCGTTCTTTTTAATAGAAAAGTGCGTGCAGCTGCTACAAAGTTCACATTCTAAAGGCATTCATGTTCACATGGAAGGGTCGAAACAGAAACTTGACAGTAAATAGCTTTGTGGAAATTCACAATGTGGAGCAGTAAGCAGTCATTCAGGAGAGTAAACCGGAGCCCTGCCAGGCCATTGACAAGGCATTACCGAGCTTGAAAAGCAAGATGCTGAAAGGCATGTTTGATAAAATTCATTACTGCAAAACAATGACACAATATAAAGGCTGCACATTATGTATGGGGGTCTGTATGCGTATGTGTATTTACATATACATGCACTGCTCATTTGTGCATGTGACAGTCATGTGATGTGTGTGCATGCATGTGTACAACACAGTGATTCAGTTATACATACATAGATATGTGTGTATATATATATATATATATATATATATATATATATATATATATATATATATATATATAATATGTACCTGAATTTGGAAGACTAGATAGCATGGATTTCCTAGTGTTGAAGTTTGGTGAGGGGGGAAGTGGATATTGGGGGTGTAAGGAGGATAGTGAAAGGGGAATAAAGAAAAGAAATAAAAATTAAGCATTTAGAAAAATAAATGATGTACCTTAATGCTTATTTGTAAAGTATGCATATAATAAATCGAATTTAGAATAAAAAGAAAATGAAGGTTGGGTAACCCTCAGAGGATGAAATGAAATGAAATAGTGTCTAAGAAAATGCTTCCTAAGTAGGGAAGTGAAGTTTGGCTGAAATTATTATGACTGTTGTCAAAATTGCTATTACTATTACTAAAGACTCAGCTCAGCCAGGACATGGGCTACACTGGCCTCTGGTCCGCTCTAAGCAAATATCACATTGAATGTTTCTGTGTTCTGATTCCAGCTGGATTTGGCTTCCTAGCCCGGCCAGGCTTTGGGAGCATGTCTTATCTGGGTGTTTGTCCCCAAGCATGCATTCTACCATCCCTGTTCTGGGGTGCCTCCACCCCACTAATTTACCCACTCGGTGTACAGACCATTATCTCCTTCTCCCTGAAAACCTCCTCTAGAATGACATTGGGTTGGCCAATGACCCCCATGTGTGACCTAAGGCTCAAAGCTCCCTCTCTCAAGGGAAGTCTGGTTCTCACCTGCAGGGCTGCTGGCCATAAGTGAGCCATGGACAGGATGTACTGGGGACCAGCCACAGGAATAACTCCCTATCTCATCCTGAGCTCCCAGCCAGCGACTGTACCCTCACTCAACCGAGCAGTATGTTCATTATTTAGAACTGGATGTAGGTCTGTGCTCTCCCCAGGGTAGGTGTTTACCCTCAGTTCTCAAGTACGTGCAAAGCTGGAGGAACGCTGGAAATCAGTGTGTGGTAACAGTACAGCATTCTATGCAGCCATTCTAAATGGCAAGGAAGATAAATGAGAAAATTACCAATGTTTTCCCAGAGGCCAAGAATAAAGAAGTTGCAAGAGATATGAGGAAAGCATTAGGAGGTGATGATGGAAAGGTAGATTGAGAAAGATATTAAAGGCCAAAAATAAGATCAGATTTATGTTTTGGGGCAAGAGCCACCTAATATTTTAGAACAGGGAGTGAGCAAAGAGCTCCTACTCTCACAGCCATAGAGAGGATGGTTTGAAGGCATCAAAGCTGCAGAAGACCAGAAGACATCAGGTCTTAATCAACCCATCAAGAGATGATTGTTACACCCGGTGTTCTCATTCCTATGGTAACAGGATTTCTTCCAGGAATGTCTATCCTAAAGCTCTCTGTGTGATCCCAAGATGACCCTGGCATCACTGCCATTAGCAGAAAACTATAAACTAACTTAGGCAAAGCCAAGCCAGTGTTCTGTCCCCAGTGTTGGCTTTGATGGGGTTCTGTGCCACCACTGCATGCCTGCCCCCATTTCTGTTGTATACTTTTCAAAATGAATCACAGAGTGGGTTTTCCTGAGCCTCGGAGTGAAGCAGTGTTAAACCCCCAGACCCATAAGACTCCAAGAATTTCTTGGGCTTAGGGAAGTCAGGAACTGACTGAGAGCATTGGTATGCTGTATTTACATCAATGACCAGGAGTTTCTGGTTATGCTCATGATGGAGGAACAGGGACCAGATTAACCTTCCCACATACAACGACTGAAAAACTGGTTAAAATGTATGAAACGTGGTTTTAAAGACATTGGGTCTCAGGAAGTCCCAGACGGTGATTCCTGAGAGATGGGAAACCCACATGGTCAGACTGTGGCTGCTGAGGCTACACCAGGGGGAGTTTCCAGGCTGAGCTAGGGAGGATACATCTAGGCAGAGCCCAGCTGATAGGGACAGAGTAAAGGGTCAAAGTATGTGATTAAATAGTTAATCCCACTACTGGACTGTAAATAGAAAAAAGTATGGGAGATGCCTGTAAGTTAATGATTACTCAAGAAAGCAGGTTTCCTTAACCACAAAACCAAGCAGGCTTACTTAGCAACAAAACCATGCAACAGAAGCATGAGGCATGCCCACAAACAATAAAACAATGGTAAAATGAGACCCACGCCCTTCCCAGTGAGCTCAGAAAGTTAATGATTCCTAGGACACTCTCCTCTGTGTGCACTAAAAACAAAATAAGGAAAGGGTGACATTATACTGAAACCTGAGATGATTTACCATATTTTAGTATATGTTACTGCCTTTTTGCTCATTTTCATTGTGCCATGACAGTCCTGGCTTGACCATGTAGGGACAAGAAAACTCCCCTGTCTGATGTGGAAGAGGAGCTGATGATGGAAGCTTGACATCTACTCAAGAATGAGGAAGAATCACATTCACAGAAAGACAGACAAGATGAAAAGGCAGAGGGCTATGTACCAGAGGAAGGAACAAAATAAAACCCCAGAAAAACAACTAAATGAAGTGGACATAGGCAACCTTCCAGAAAAATAATTCAGAATAATGATAGTGAAGATGATCCAGGACCTCGGAAAAAGAATGGAAGCAAAGCTCAAGAAGATGCAAGAAACATTTAACAAAGACCTAGAAGAATTAAAGAACAAACAAACAGAGATGAACAATACAATAACTGAAATGAAAACTACACTAGAAGGAATCAATAGCAGAATAACTGAGGCAGAAGAAGGGATAAGTGACCTGGAAGACAGAATGGTGGAATTCACTGCTGAGGAACAGAATAAAGAAAAAAGAATGAAAAGAAATGAAGACAGCCTAAGAGACCTCCGGGACACCATTAAACACAACAACATTCGTGTTATAAGGGTCCTAGGAGGAGAAGAGAGAGAGAAAGGACCCGAGAAAATATTTGAAGAGATTATAGTCGAAAAATTCCCTAACATGGGAAAGGAAATAGCCACCCAAGTCCAGGAAGCACAGAGAGTCCCATACAGGATAAACCCAAGGAGAAACACGGCGAGACACATAGTAATCAAGTTAGCAAAAATTAAAGACAAAGAAAATTATTGAAAGCAGCAAGGGAAAAACGACAAATAACATACAAGGGAACTCCCATAAGGTTAACAGCTGATTTCTCAGCAGAAACTCTACAAACCAGAAGGGAGTGGCATGATATACTTAAAGTGATGAAAGGGAAGAGCCTACAACCAAGATTACTCTACCTGGCAAGGATCTCATTCAGATTCAATGGAGAAATCAAAAGATTTACAAACAAGCAAAAGCTAAGAGAATTCAGCACCACCAAACCAGCTCTACAACAAATGCTAAAGGAACGTCTCTAAGTGGGAAACACAAGAGAAGAAAGGGACCTACAGAAACAAACCCAAAACAATTAAGAAAATGGTCATAGGGACATACATATTGATAGTTACCTTAAATGTGAATGGATTAAATGCTCCAACCAAAAGACACAGGCTTGCTGAATGGATACAAAAACAAGAACCATATATATGCTGTCTACAAGAGACCCACTTCAGACCTAGGGACACATACAGAATGAAAGTTAGGGGATGGAAAAAGATATTCCAGGCAAATGGAAATCAAAAGAAAGATGGAGTAGCAATACCCATATCAGATAAAATAGACTTTAAAATAAAGAATGTTATAAGAGACAAGGAAGGACACTACATAATGATCAAGTGATCAATCCAAGAAGAATACATAACAATTATAAATATATATGCACCTAACATAGGAGCACCTCAATGCAAAAGGCAACTGCTAACAGCTATAAAAGAGGAAATCAACAGTAACTCAATAATAGTGGGTGACTTTAACACCTCACTTACACCAATGGACAGATCATCCAAGCAGAAAATTAAGAAGGAAACACAGTTTTAAATGACAAAATAGACCAGATAGATTTAATTGATATTTATAGGACATTCCATCCAAAAACAGCAGATTACACTCTCTTCTCAAGTGTGCATGGAACATTCTCCAGGACAGATCACATCTTGGGTCACAAATCAAGCCTTAGTAAATTTAAGAAAATTAAAATCATATCAAGCATCTTTTTTGATCACAACACTATGAGATTAGAAATGAATTACAGGGAAAAAAACATAAAAAATACAAACACATGGAGGCTAAACAATACGTTACTAAACAACCAAGAGATCACTGAAGAAATCAAAGAGGAAATCAAAAAATACCTAGAGACAAAGGACAATGGAAACATGATGATTCAAAACCTATGGGAGGCAGCAAAAGCAGTTCTAAGAGGGAAGTTTATAGCTATACAAGCCTACCTCAAGAAACAAGAAAAATCTCAAATAAACAATCTAACTTTATGCCTAAAGGAACTAGAGAAAGAAGAACAAACAAATCCCAAAGTTAGCAGAAGGAAAGAAATCATAAAAATCAGAGCAGAAATAAATCAAATAGAAACAAAGAAAACAATAGCAAAGATCAATAAAACTAAAAGCTGGTGCTTTGAGAAGAAAAACAAAATTGATAAACCATTAGACTCATCAAGAAAAAGAGGGAGAGGACTCAAATCAATAAAATTAGAAATGAAAAACGAGAAGTTACAACAGACATCACAGAAATACAAAATATCCTAAGAGACTACTACAGGCAACTCTATGCCAATAAAATGGACAATCTGGAAGAAATGGACAAATTCTTAGAATGGTATAACCTTCCAAGACTGAACCAGGAAGAAATAGAAAATATGAACAAACCAATCACAAGTAATGAAATTGAAACTGTGATTAAAAATCTTCCAACAAACAAAAGTCTAGGACCAGATGGCTTCACAGGTGAATTCTATCAAACATTTAGAGAATAGTTAACACCTATCCTTCTCAAACTCTTCCAAAAATTTGCAGAGGAAGGAACACTCCTAAACTCATTCTATGAGGCCACCATCACCCTGATACCTAAACCAGACAAAGATACTACACAAAAAAGAAAATTACAGACCAATATCACTGATGAATATAGATGCAAAAATCCTCAACAAAATACTAGCAAACAGAATTCAACAACACATTAAAAGGATCATACACCATGATCAAGTGGGATTTATCCTAGAGATGCAAGGATTCTTTAATATACTCAAATCAATCAATGTGATACACCATATTAACAAATTGAAGAATAAAAACCATATGATCATTTCGATAGATGCAGAAAAAGCTTTTGACAAAATTCAACACCCATTTATGGTAAAAACTCTCCAGAAAGTGGGCACAGAGGGAACCTACCTCAACATAATAAAGGCCATATATGGCAAACCCACAGCAAACATCATTCTCAATGGTGAAAAACTGAAAGCATTTCCTCTAAGATCAGGAACAAGACAAGGATGTCCATTCTCACCACTATTATTCAACATAGTTTTGGAAGTCCTAGCCATGGCAATCATAGAAGAAAAAGAAATAAAAGTAATACAAATTGGAAAAGAAGAAATAAAACTGTCACTGTTTGCAGATGACATGGTAGTATACATAGAGAATCCTAAAGATGCCACCTGAAAACCACTAGAGCTAATCAATGAATTTGGTAAAGTTGCAGGATACAAAATTAATGCACAGAAATCTTTTGCATTTCTATATACTAATGATGAAAACTCTGAAAGAGAAATTACGGAAACACTCCAATTTACCATTGCAACAAAAAGAATAAAATACCTAGGAATAATCCTACCTAGGGAGACAAAAGACTTGTATGCAGAAAATTATAAGACACTGATGAAAGAAATTAAAGAGGATACAAACAGATGGAGAGATATACCATGTTCTTGGATTGGAAGAATCAATACTGTGAAAATGACTATACTACCCAAAGCAATCTACAGATTCAGTGCAATCCCTATCAAATTGCCAATGGTAGTTTTTACAGAACTAGAATAAAAAATCTTAAAATTTTTATGGAGACACAAAAGACCCCAAATAGCCAAAGCAGTCTGGAGGGGAAAAAAGCAGAGCTGGAGGAATCAGACTCTCTGACTTCAGACTATACTACAAAGCTGCAGTAATCAAGACAATATGGTACTGGCACAAAAACAGAAATATAGATAAATGGAACAAGATAGAAAGCCCAGAGATAAACCCATGCACCTATGGTCAACTAATCAATGAAAAAGGAGGCAAGGATATACAATGGAGAAAAGAGAGTCTTTTCAATAAGTGGTGCTGGGAAAACTGGACAACTACATGTAATAGAATGAAATTAGAACACTCCCTAACACCATACACAAAAATAAACTCAAAATGGATTAGAAACCTAAATATAAGACTGAACACTATAAAACTCTTAGAGGAAAACATAGAAGAACACTCTTTGACATAAATCACAGCAAGATCTTTTTTGATCCACCTCCTAAAGGAATAGAAATAGAAGCAAAAATAAACAAATGGGACTAATGAAGCTTAAAAGCTTTTGCAGAGCAAAGGAAACCATAAACAAGATGAAAAGACACCCCTCAGAATGGGAGAAAATATTTGCAAATGAATCAACGGACGCTGGATTAATCTTCAAAATATATAAACAGCTCCTGCAGCTCAATACTAAAAAAACAAAACCCAATCCGAAGATGGGCAGAAGACCTAAATAGACATTTCTTTAAAGAAGACATACCAATGGCCAAGAAACATATGAAAAGCTGCTCAACATCACTAATTCTTACAGAAATGCAAGTCAAAACTACAATGAGGTATCACCTCACACCAGTTAGAATGGGCATCATCAGAAAATCTCCAAACAGCAAATGCTGGAGAGAGTCTGGAGAAAAGGGAATCGTCTTGCACTATTGGTGGGAATGTAAATTGATACAGCCACTATGGAGAACAGTATGGAGCTTCCTTAAAAAACTAAAAATAGAATTACCATATGACCCAGCAATCCCACTACTGGGCATATACCCAGAGAAAACCATAATTCAAAAAGACACATGCACCCCAATGTTCGTTGCAGCATTATTTATAGCATCTAGGTCATGGAAGCAACCTAAATGCCCATCAACAGATGAATGGTTAAAGAAGAGGTGGTACATATATACAGTGGAATATTACTCAGCCATAAAAAGGAATGAAATTGGGTCACTTGTAGAGATGTGGATGGATCTAGAGACTGTCGTGCAGAGTGAAGTAAGTCAGAAAGAGAAAAACAAATATTGTATATTAACGTATACATGTGGAACCTAGAGAAATGGTACAGACGAACCTGTTTGCAGGGCAGAAATTGAGACACAGATGTAGAGAAGAAACGTATGGACACCAAGGGGGGAAAATAGCGGGGGTGTGGGTGGTGGTGGGATGAATCAGGAGATTGGGATTGACATGTATATACTGATGTGTATAAAATGGATGACTAATAAGAATAAAAAAATAATAAATAAATAAACTCATCTTCACCAGCAGCAACATATTCATCACCATCCTATTATGATCCTTCTGTTCCCAGCAAATTCCCATTGTCCCCAGATTTTATCTCTGAGTTATATCGTATCTCTCCTTTTCTCTCTGTCATGTTAGGCCCTGATCCCACTTCAAGGTCCCTTCCATTTAATTCAGCCTTCCTTCTGCAATTAGGTATTCATTTTCACTACAATATTTGCATCTATTTCTATTTGGCATCTGTTACTATGTGGTTGTCTTTTTTTTTTTTTCCATGAGAACATGTAATCTTCCCTACTAGTTTATAACAATAGTATCTCTACTTCATGTTCTTCTAGTGACTGCCATATGACACAATCGGCACTCAGTAAATATCTTTAGCTGATTTCTGCTTCATATCCATGATATTCCCTCACTTGTGGAGTTTTGTTGGCTTTACACAAGGTACACCCAAGTCTTTCAGAACTCTAGTGCTGCCTTTGAAGATGCCTTGGGTTAGTCAGGCCAGTGGCCTATTCATTTACCCCCATTCTTCCTACCTTCCAATCACTTAGCTGAAGTTCTGTCACACTTTTGTTTAACCCATTTCTTTTCTTTTCTTATTTTTACTTTTTAACATCTTTATTGGAGTATAATTGCTTTACAATGGTGTGTTAGTTTCTGCTGTATAACAAAGTGAATCAGCTCTATGTATACATAGATCCCCAGTAAAAAAAAAAAAAATGAGGAAGAAGGTGGTCTTCTCACCCTCCCCATTCTTCCTTTGATTATAAAACTGTAGCCAACTAAGCTCTTGGGGTGGCATTCCCTTGCCTGCCTGCTTGTACTTCTCACAAGCATCTATTCTAATAAACTCTTTCCTTACCTGTCACTCTGCCTCTCACTGACTTCTTTCTGTGCCAAGACAGAAGAAGTCCTGAGACACATTCTGTTGGTTTCTATGGCTAGCTCCTGGAGTCAAGGAGATGGGACTGGTCATCCAGAGAGGCCAAGGCAGCCAGAGTTTGCAGGGCACAGTGTCAGAAAGAAAACTCAGGAGAAGTAAAGAAGCTTCCCTTTCAGACTGACTACTGATCCACACAAGCATGTGAAGAAACTACCCAACACAGTGGGAGGAAAATGCGAGAATCAGCAAATACAATTCCCAAAGCTCACACAGGGCAAGAAGGGTTTCCATTCCCACCAGCCAGAGTAGAAGATTGCACAACTAACAGAGCCTTCAGTACAGAACTCAGAAGAATTTGGACTTGGTAGTGAGAAGAAATAGCAGTCAATAAAAACAGACCCAGAGTTGATAAAGATAAAAGAATTAGTGGAAAAGTTTATTAAAATAGTAATTATGGGCTTCCCTGGTGGCGCAGTGGTTGAGAGTCTGCCTGCCGATGCAGGGGACGCCGGTTCGTGCCCCGGTCTGGGAGGATCCCACATGCCACGGAGTGGCTGGGCCCGTGAGCCGTGGCCACTGAGCCTGCGCGTCCGGAGCCTGTGCTCCGCAACATGAGAGGCCACAACAGTGAGAGGCCCGTGTAACACATACACACAAAAAATAGTAATTATAACTATGGTCCATATGTCGAATGAGCTAGAGGAAAGATTATGTTCAATAGAGACATGAAAGATAAAAATGTCTCCCAAATCAAACCAAATCCCAGATGAAATTGAAAACTATGATGTCTTATATGAAAAGTATTCCATAAAGGATTAACAGCAGACTAAATGCTGAAGGAAAATTGCTTAATAAACTTGAGGACACATCCACAAAAACAACTTAAAATTAAGCAGAGCATTGTCAGGCTGTGGGACAGCTCCAAGAAAGCTAATACACATGCAATTGGAGACCCCAATAGAGAGAAGACAGCAGAAGGATGAAAAAATAGTTAAAGAAATAACAGCTGGAAAAAATATTTATTTTGATGAAAACTATAAGCCCACAGATCCAAGAAGCTCAAAGAACCCCAAGTGCAAGAAACATGAAGGAAATTAACACCAACGAATATCAAAATCAAATTGCTTCAAGGCAGAGGTTAAGATAAATCTTAAGGGAAGCCAGAGGAGGAAGCTTCACTTCCAGAAACATGGAGTAGGCATAATTGTTCTTATTCCTCCTGCTAAGAACACATACATATCCTGGTGAGCATATATAAAACAAACACAATACAATTCTGAAAGGTAGAGAGAAGATAGACTGGCTAGGGACCTCGGGACTGAGTAAACAAAACTGCAGTGTGTTCCTGGGCTTTGTTTTGGGTCATATGTCCCAGACTGGAGAAGCTGGCAACCCAGAAACAACATCAGGCTCAGACAAAAAGCCCCAAAGAACAGGAGGGAGCAGGCTAGAAAGACAGAGACATTTCAGATGATAACTGCTCTATTCCAGCAAGAACCATAGTAAAAGCTGTGGCCACAGCCTCACCTGTGCCAGCAAAGGATGAGAAGAGATTGCGGGCTTCCTCTCTTCCTGGTTGTAAGAAGGCATCCCAACACTTCCTCCACCCCACTGGGGTCACACCCAAAAGGCCGAGTAGGGAAACCCCTACCTCTCCACTTCCCAGTGTCAGGGAGGAGCCCCACACCCACCTCGTGGTAGTGAGAGGCCTCTCCTTCTCCCCAAAGGGATGGTGTCAGGGAAAGCCTAGCGAGTGGGTCAGGACCTTCACCACCACTCAGCGGAATGGAGGCCGCCTCTCACTGCCACAGGCCAGTGAGGGCCACGTGAGGAGCAGTAACAAGGCACCCCATTCCCCCTAGCAGCCAGGGAGGGGTCTGCAGGGGCCTAAGGGAGGGTCTGAACTCCCATCCCCCCTGCAGCATGAGAAGCTCCCTCCCAGAGTGGAGGCCAATTTAGATCCTGGACTTCCACCCGGTGATGGGGGGGCAAGGTGCTCCACCTGCCCCCACTGGAGAGGGCTACCTAAACACCAGATTTAAATAAGAACCAGAATTTCATAAAATAATATCTGAAATGCCCAGTTTTCAATTGAGCATCACTCATCATACCAAGAACCATTAAGATCTCAACTTGAATGAGAGAACAAAATCATCACCAACATTAAGATGACAGAGATGTTAGAATTATCTGAAAAGGATATTTTAAAAGCCATCTCAAAAATACTTTGAAGAGCAATTTAAATCATTTATGACAAATGAAAAATATATAAAGTCTCTGCAAAGAAATCAAAAAGTTCAGAAATGAAAATTTTAGAACAGAAAATGGAAGTTACAGAAGTGAAAATAAAATAATGGAAATAAAAATCCTCAATGAGCTCAACAGTGAATGAAAAAGACAGAGGAAAGAATCAGTGAGCTGGACATAGAACAATAGAAATCACCCAATCTGGACAACAGAGAAAATAACTAAAAAACGAATTAACTAATTAAATAAAAATCAACAGAATCTTAGGGACAGGGAGAAATACAACAGAGGATTTAACACTTGTGTCAGGGGAGTCCCAGGAGAGAGAAGAAAGATGGTGGGGCTGAAAAGTATTCAAAAGAAATTGGCTGAACAATTTCCAGATTTGGCAAAACACATAAATATTCAATTTCAGTAAGTTGAACAAATCACAGCAAAATAGACCAAAAATGATACCTCCAGGACTAAGTCTTTTTATTGGAGAATTTTCCAAGCATTTAAAGAATTAATACCAATTTTAGATAATGTCTTCCAGAAAACTGAAGAGGATGGAATATTTTTCACCTCATTTTCTGAGGCCAGTGTTATTGATACCAGAGCCAAATCCAGAAAAAAATTAAAAATAGAAATTGCAGACTAATATTCAAATATGACTATGGATGCAAAAATTCTTACCAAAATACTGTCAAGAATTATTAACAAAATGAAGTGATATACAGGTGAATTATACACTGTGACCAAGTGAGATTTAGTCCAGGGATCAAAACTAGCTCAATATTTGACCATCAATACATGCAATATACCATATTGATAGGCTAAAGAAAAAAAATCACAGTCATATCAGTTGATGCATGAAAAGCATCTGACAAAATTCAACATCCATTCATTATACATATTTAAAAAAAAAAAAAAACACTCTTGGAAAGCTAGGAATAGAGAACTTCCTTAACTTGACAAAGAGCATCTACAAAATATCCTCTAAATAAGGTTCTACCTAATAGTGAGAGACTGAGTGATTTTCTCCTGAGTGGGAATAAGACCAGGATTTCTTTCTCTCCTCACTCCTATTCAATGCAGTGCTGGAAGTGCTAGCCAGTGAAAAATAAGTCAATAAAAGGAAGTAAAGACTACAAGTTGGAAAGAAATAAATAGAATGCCTGCTACTTACAGATAACATGACTGACTACATAGAAACTTTACAGGAATCCATACACAAAAATAATAATCACCTACTTCTAATAATTGAACCTATCAGTGGCACAGAATACAAAGTCAACATGCAAACATTAACTGTATTTCCATACACTAACAATGTGCATGTGAAAACTGAAGCTTAAAAAACACAATGCCACTTATAATTGGTCAAAAAATAAGTATTTAGGTGTAACTCTAACAAAATATGTGAAGGACTTGAATGTTGAAATGTACCAAATGCTGGTGAAGGAAATCAAAGCAGATCTAAATAATGAGAGAGACATACCATAATCATGGATTGAAGATTCAACATTGTGAAGAGGTCAATTCTCCCTTAAACTGACATACCAGTTTAATCTAATTCCTCTAAGAATTCCAGCAAGATACTTTTGCAGATATACACAAGTTTATTCAAAAATTTATATGGAAATGCAAAGAAATTAGAAAACAAAGCAACCTTGGAAAAGAAAAATCAAGTGGGCAAATCACTCTACCTGATTTCAAGAGTTATTATACAGAAATAGTAGTCAAGACTGCATGGTATTGGCAGAGGTACAGACACACAGATTAAAGGAACAGAACAAAGAACTTAGAAAATGTTCCATACAAGTAGAGTCAATAGATATATGACAAAGGGGAAATGCTGGCACTCTTGGAAATCCACATACAAAAGGGAAAAAAGAAAAACAACCTCAGTTTAAACCTCACAGATTACACAAAAATTAATTCAAAATGTATCCTCCTTTAAACATGAGATGTAGAACATTAAACTTTTAGAAGATTATATAGGATAAAATATTTGGAACCCAAGGCATGGTACGAATTTCTTAGAAATGACACAAAACACATGATTCAAAAAGGAAAACAAAAGTGATAAATTGGTTTTCATCGAAATTAAAACATTTGTTCTGCAAAAGACCATGTGAAGAGGATGGAAATACAAACTGTAGATTTTGGGGAAAAAAATTTGCAAACTGCATACCTGACAAAAGACAGGTGTCTGACATCTATAAAGAACTCTCAAAACACATCATTAAAAAATTAAATAAAAATTACCACCTCTCCAAACTTAAAAATCCAATAGAAAATGGGCAAAAAATCATGAAGACATTTCATTGAATAGGATGCACAGATGGCAAGTAAACACATGAAAGATATTTAACATCACTATCATTAGGGAAATACAAATTAAGACCACGATGAGATATCACCACACACTTGTCAGAACAGTTAAAATAAAAAATAACTACAATATCAAAAACTGCCATAGATGAAAGAAACTCCACTCATGCATTGCTAGTGGGGTGAAAAATGGTACAGTCATACAGGAAAATACTTGGCAGTTTCTTTTTTCATTGAACATATACATACCATTTGACCCAGAAGTTACACTCCTAGGTATTTATTCCAGAGATATAAAAACTTATGTCTGCACAAAACCTGTGGACAATTGTTCATAGCAATTATATTTGTAATATCCCAAACCTAGAAGCAACCAAATGTTTCTCAATAAGTGAATGGTTAAAAACACTGTGATCCATTCATATCATGGGATACTACTCAATAATAAACAAGGATCAGACTTTGAAATATGCAAATCTTATGTGAGTCTTGAATCTCAAGAACATTGTGATGAATGAAAAAACTTGGGTTCAAAAGGTAACATGTTGTATAATCTCATATAGATTAAAAAAAGAAAAGATTAGTGATGATCAGAGATTAGGGATGGTGCAAGAAAGGAAGGTGGGTGTGATGATAAAGGTGTAGCATGAGTGAGATCTTCATGGCTATGGAGTAGTTCTGTATCTCCAACTTGGTGGTGGTTGCAATAATCCACACCTATGCTAAAGTGACATAAAACCATGCACATACATTGTACCAAGTTCAATTTCCTGGTTTTGAGATTGCATTATAATTATGTAAGATGTAATCTCCTGGAGGATTCTGAGCACCTGTTACCTCTGTAATATTTTTACAACTTCTGTGAATCTATAATTATTTCACAATAAAAGGTTTAAAAACAATAGCCAGATTAAAGTAACACAGTGCATATAGAGGAACAAAGATAAGGATGACAGCTGACTTAACTTAGAAATAATGCAAGTCAGTAGATGGTTAAGCAACATCTTTAGTGTTTTTTTTCTCTTTTAATTTTTTCTCTCTTTTAATTTTTTTTCTCTTTTAATTCTACTTTCAATGTTTCTTTTTTTTTTCTTCAGGGTTTTTTAAAGTTATATTGGAGTATAGTTGATTTACGACATTGTGTTTCAGGTGTACACCAAAGTGATTCAGTTATACATACACATAAATTCTTTTTTTTTTTTTTCAGATTCTTTTCTCATATAGGTTATCACAGACTATTGAGTAGAGTCCTTGTGTTATACAGTAGGCCCTTGTTGGTTATCTTATGTATAGTAGTGTGTGTATATTAATCCCAAGCTCCTGATTTATCCCTGCACCCCCCACCTCCACCCAAGTTTCCCCTTTGGTAACCATAAGTTTGTTTTCGATATCTGTAAGTCTGTTTCTGTTTTGTAAATAAATTCATTTGTATCACTTCTTACATTGTGCATATAAGTGATATATGATATTTGTCTTTCTCTGTCTGACTTACTTCACTTAGCATGATAATCTCTAGGTCCATTAATGCAAATGGCATTATTTCATTCCTTTTTATGGCTGAGTGATATTCCATTGTATATATGTACCACATCTTCTTTGTCTATTCCTCTGTTGATGGACATTTAGGTTGCTTCCATGTCTTGCCTATTGTACATATTGCTGCAATAAACATTGGGGGACCTAATCAAACTTAACAGCTTTTGCAAAATGAAGGAAACCACAAACAAAAAGAAAAGACAACCCACAGAACGGGAGAATATATTTGCAAATGAAGCAGCTGACAAGGGATTAATCTCCAAAATATACAAACAGCTCAGCAGCTCTATGTCAAAACAAAACAAAACAAAACAAAACAAATGACCCAATCAAAAAATGGGCAGAAGACCTAAATAGACATTTCTCGAAAGAAGACATACAGATGGTCAACAAGCACAGGAAAATATGCTCAACATCACTAATCATTAGAGAAATGCAAAGCAAAACTACAATGAGGTATCACTTCACACCGGTTAGAATGGCCATCATCAAAAAATCTACAAACAATAAATGCTGGTGAGGGTGTGGAGAAAAGGGAACACTCTTGCACTGTTGGTGGGAATGTAAATTGGTGCAACCATTATGGAGCACAGTATGGAGGTTCCTTAAGAAACTAAAAATAGAATTACCATATGATCCAGCAACCCCACTCCTGGGTATATATCCAGAGAAAACCATAATCTGAAAAGCAACATCTTTAAAGCACCGAAAGAAAAAAGAATCTGTCAAATTTTAGCCCGATTAAATACGTTGAAAAACCAGACTTTTTAGGCAGGCAAAACTGAAAGAATCAGCAACAACACACCCATCCTACAAGAAATGCTAAAGGAAGTCCTATAGGCAGAGGGAGATCTGTGTCTACATAAGGGGTTAAGGAATGTCAGCAATGGAAACTGCAGGGGGAAATATTAAAGGCATGTTTTTCTTACTACTTAAATCTCTTTAAAAAAATCTTTACTGTTTGAAGAAAAAATAGTAACAAAGTATTATGAGGTTTATACCATTTGTAGAAGTAAAATAAATGACAAAAATAGTGCAAAACCTGGAAGGAACAAGATGAAAGTACCTTTGACTCTTAGCCAATGTAGGGGTTAGGGGAACTGACCTTCCTTGAAGTCAAAAATCCATGTGTAACTTTACAGTTGACCCTCTGTATCTGTGGATCTGCATCCTTGGAGACAACCAACTGAGGGTCCTGTAGTCATGTAGGTATTTATTGAAAAAAGCTGCATAGAGTGGACCACACAGTTCAAACCTGTATTGTTTAAGTCAACTGTATATTGTTGTAAGGTTTTTACACTCTAGGAGAATAGTTGAAGGTAGACCATAAGAGAATAAAGATCTGTACTATAACCACAAGGTAAGTACAAAAACAACACAACTGTAAATTATAGGTAAGTCCATAAAAGAGACAAATGCACTCACAAAAATAATCAATTAATCCAAATAAAGAGAGTAAAAGAAAAAAAAGGAATACAGAAACAGGGTAAATAGAAAACAAATAGCCAAATGGTAGGTTAAATCCCAACCATATCAGAATTTCATTAAATACAAATGATCTGAACACCCAATTAAAAGGCAGCCGTTATCAGAGAAAATAAAGAAGCAACTGATCACTTTATCTTGCTGCCCCTCCCCCGTTCTTCTGCATATCCCTCTCTCTCCTCCCTGAGCACTCAGATCCCAGGGCAAGGTGGCAGAGGGGTTAAAAGGCTTTGCTACCAAGAATCAGCAAATAGGCTTCCATTCTATGGTTTACTGCCATGTGCCTCCAGGGATGTCAGGCAGCCTCTCTAGGAATTAGATTCCTTAACTTCTCATCTTTAAAACATATTGGGGGACTTCCCTGGTCGTCCAGTGGGTAAGACTCCATGCTCCCAATGCAGGGGGCCTGGGTTCCATCCTTGGTCAGGGAACTAGATCCCACATGCATGCTGCGACTAAACATGCTACAACGAAGATCCTGTGTGCTGCAGCTAAGACCCGGTGCAGCCAAAATAAATATTTAAAAAAAAAATTGGAAGCAGAGCATTCTTTGCTCGTTCAGTCCTTCGAGAAATATTCATGGAGCATGGCTGTGGCTCTCCAGGCAGCAGGGACAGGGCACAGCAAAGCCAGGATCTTGCCCTCTGAGACAGAAGAGCCCTCCCACTGTGTGGCCTAGGAGCAGGCGTCCTGGGGGAGTGAGAGTGGCATGTGCACGCCAGGGAAGAGCCTTCCTTGCAGAGGGTCCCGCCGCACCTGTGAAGCGAGGGCATCGTTGGTTTAGGGGATGCTGGAGGTCAGGGAGGGAAGGGGAAGGGGGTGAGAGGGATCAAGGCCTTGCTGGACTCTGCAGACCCCTGACAGCTTCCAGCTGTGCCTCCCCATGTGCATCTTCCAGGTCCATTCCAGACCGGGGCGGGTCCCCTTGGGTGCACTTTCCCCCCCAACACCAAGCACTGCTCTTTACACACAGTAGTTTCACTCCAGAAAGATTTTCTACCTTGGTGATTACACATTTCTTTCTTATAAGAAATTGGATTTGGAGCAATTATTTCTATTTCTAGTTGTTTCTAATTGCAGTTCCCTGTCTGGAAATTAATGTATAGTTTCCACGTTTTGCACTTGGCTCTGAATCCAGCCCACGCTGGGCCTGAATTTCAGTTTGGCACTAAATAAAACAAATCAGGGGTGAGGACAATCTGAAGGGAGTGTATGTGTGTGTGTGTGTGTGTGTGTGTGTGTGTGTGTGTGTGGTGTGCATGTGCACGGTGAATGTGCGTACTGAGTGTATATATGTTGTGTGCGTGTGCACATGTGTGTATCTAGGGGGTTGGTGACAGTGGCAGCTCTGCATAGTTTTCTGCAGTTTTGCTCCCAATGGTCCTGGGGCAGGTTGCTAAGAAAGTCCATCCTGGGAAATTTTGACTTCAAGAGAGTTATTTTATATTCCAGAATTTATGCCACTCCACGAAAACACCGAAGACATCAAAGGCAGCAAGCATTTCTACCTGTGGGCCTGGGGGAGCCACCTGCATGGTCAAAAAGACAAGGTTTCTGTCTCTGAGCATCTCCACGGACAGCCCGACTCTGAGCTTGTGGTCAGCCTACCGTCTCCGCCTCTGCTTTCCGTCTATCAGCCCAGACACTATGGGTCTCTCACCAACTCTAAGCCAATAGCAGAGGAACTGATTTGATTATCAGACTGATGTTATTCTCTGCACACTAATGAAGAGCCCATATTATGCAAATGTGGATGATTATGACAGCAAGTTTTTCATTGCAAATTCATTCCCCAAGCCCAAAATAAACTTTCACCATGCCAGGGGGCTGCTCTAACACACAGAAGATAGGAAAACTCATTTCAGAAAGAATGCGTCCGAGGAAAAAAAATAATTAAGCTCCTTGGAATTAATTTGAGGCCTTTCATATTTATCTTTTCTGACTCATTATTGAAAGTTAGAGGAACCAATCAACGCTATTTCTTTTTATTCTAGCAAATTAAGAAAAGAAAGAAACAGTAACCCCAGTGGGAATGAAATACCATTTGTATTCAGGGTTCTTTTGACGTGGCAAATCCAGGCACATGGTGATGCCACCTCCTGCTCTAACCTGTCCTTGTCCATCAGGCACAACTGGACACTGGGGGTGGCGGCCCCTCCAGCTGGGGAAGAGCCTCCTGAGGGGCTTCACCCAGTGGCAAAGCATCCACTCTGGGCCATGGCCCTGCTCCCCATTCCTGAGGCAAAATCAAATCAGTTTATTACTTGTGAGGCCAGTTTTAATGTCCATGGTCAGTTTAGGTGTTTTCCCTCCTTTTCTCTGTGGAAGAACAAGAAGGCGGAGCTGGATATCACATAGCCACGCGGCTGTCCTACACTGGGGGGACCGGAGACCCAGGGGTGGGGGTCCAGAGTATTGGGACCAGGTGGGCGCACGCAGGATGCTGCGCTGTCATCCGTTTCCTCACCGGCATCTTAGCACCACCCACCTGCTGTCCAGTCATCATCAAATTGAGGAAAGGCCTCCCCTTTGAGGCCAGATTTTATCTGGGTTCCAGGAGCAGTGAGACCTTGGGACCCTGGATCTGTGCTGAGTCTGCCCGTGAAGGCGGTTCTCCACACACAGATCCACCTGCCCGGACGTGCTCTCACCTGGCACGAGGGTCTCTGTGTCCCAGGACCCCTGCCTTGAAGTGGCAGTAACCCAACCCAGACTGGCCACAGACTCAAAGGTAAAAGGAGTTTGCTGGTCGGTTGCAGAGACGTCCTGTGGTCACCGTGGGTCCGAGCTTGAAGGCAGGTGCAGACTTGGGCTCCCCCATCTGACCGCTGCCTCCCTGACTGTGGACCTGTGGCCAGGACAGCCAGGTGAGCAGTTCGGGGAGGAAATTCCTCCCTCTGCCCACCTGGCTGCTGCTCAGTGAGGTTCCCAAGGTTTTGGAATGAGTCCAACGCCCATTGCCCTTGGCCTGACCCTGGTCCTAGTCTATGGTTCCTTGTGTTTAGACTCACCGTGACTCTGGCGGACCCTCTCACCTCCCCTGCTTCTACAGATGTGGCTGCAGCTGGTGCCTGACATCACTCGGACTCTCCCTGTGGTGCCCACAGCTGGCCTCCCCTCATCTCGGTCCATTGCTCAGCTCACTTTAGGGGGTGGCATTTTGGGAAGGTGCCCAGATAATTCACTCTCTCTCCGTCTCTGCTGAAGCTTAGGCAAAGGAGCCGCGGCCTGGCGGGGATGTTTGACTAGACCCCGCTCCTTCCCGCTGGTGGAGCTCCTCCTCTGAGCAGCCTGAGTCGGAAGCCAGGCTGTCATCTGTTTCCTCCAGCTGTGTTTTCTGCCTGGACCCTAGAATTCAACTGCTCCATGTGTGGCATTTACCTGGCTGCAGTTCTTTCATCAGGCTTGCCTGATATTTAATGAGCGCTTTTGATATGCAGATTTAGAAATTTCTCCAGGCCTGGAAAGTGTTTGAGTTATGTCTTTGAATATGGCTTATGTCCCAGTAAAACCGGCAATGGTTCCTGTTCGCCACCAGAATGCAATCCATCTTCCTCACTGCGGTCCTTCCCTCACCACGGGCCTGGATGGAAGTTGGGGGAGCTCAGACTGAGCCCTCCCTCCTTCCACTGCCCGATCCCCCTGCTCCAGCCACTGGGGACGCCTCACTGTTCCCCAGAGACCTCCAAGCTGGTCCATCAGTCGAGGAGGCCTAGGTCCCTGAGTTCTCTGTGCCAGGAGAGCTCTCCCCACTACGCATGGCTGCCTTAGAACTTT
>NW_006780611.1:2364978-2387719 GCF_000442215.2 Lipotes vexillifer | reverse complement strand
CCAGAGCGTCGTAGCTGGAGGGATGCTAGCCCCATCCCCAGCTCCAGCCACGGTGCTTCACTTTGTCTTCACAGCTTGGATCAGCTCAGTAACTGAAATTATCTTGTGTCTTTGTTCCCATGATTTTAGCAGTGTTCCCTCCCCCCATCTCCCCCAACCCCTGCCTTGGGGGCAGGGCTCTGTCTCCCTTGGTCCAGGGATCTGTCTGATGCTGAGACCACCTGGCAGGTAGCAGGTCTCCATGCAACCTGAAGGGGCTGCTTTACCCGAGCTCAGCTGCAGAACCACAGTTTTCTAAGGTTCCAAAACCCTTATGTGTACCCGGTGTAATTCTGGATTCTTCTGAAACAACACCCATTTGTATTCTCACTAGGCTAAGAAGCTTTGAGTCTGTTCATTGCTGTTTTACTGCATTTTCCAATTCTGACACCCCTGGCTTGGTTTTAGAATGTCACTCCCTTTTCTCTGGGGGCCCCTGTACTTTTTCTTGCCTCCCCACCTGTTCCTTACCAATAAGAGCACCTGACAGGCCAGCTGAGCTCCTGTTTCCTGCAGTCAGCCGTTTAACAAAACATGGTGTTGACTTAAAAAAAATGTACAACGTGAGAGTTGCAAGTTAAGTTTTATTTGGGGCCAGATGAGGATGATAACACAGGAGACAGCATTTCAGATAGCTCTGAGAAACTGATCCAAAGAGGCAGGGGGGAGGCCAGTATGTATGGGACTTTGGTGAAGGGGGAGTACATGCAATCAAACACATATTTTTTGCAGAAGGTTTCTGCTAGTCATGAGGAGCAGATGTCACCTTGAAGGAATTTAGTTATTTTCTAGATATGAGGAGATGCAAGAAATGATCTCATAAAATCAGCTCCTGAAAGTATCTAACTATCTGAAGGCCTGTGCTGACAGTTTTTCCTGGAGCACAGAGAGCCTCCTTCCTGATCTCCACTCTGAACTCCTTTCAGGGGGTGTGGAAGGTCAGCAGCTGCACCAGCTCTTGATTTAATCCTTGTAGAGGTAGCTGGCGAGTGCCAATTTATAGTTGAAAATGGTCTTCCCCCACCTCTTTCAGGAGATACTGTTTTCAGGTACGTATATGGGGTAGTTGGCTGGTTTCCAGTTTCTCCAATTTAAAGAGCCTTTGCCACTTGTCTGAGGTCTCCTTCAGAGAACTAATTCCCACCTGACATTAAACTATCCATTTATCTCCTTATATATTAATTCCCTGCCACCAACTCCAGCAACGAATAGCTAAGTCAATGAGTCCATGGATGGTGGGTAACGCCTGCTCTGCTGTACAGGATGCTTCCCCATGGTCCTAGGACCTATGTCCTCATCATAGGCAAAGGACTGTCCTCTCCAAGCAGCCACACTGTACATTCCAGGCAGCCTCTTGTGATGAGGGAGAGAGGGAGGGAAGGAAGGAAGAAAAGAAGAAAGGAAGGAAGGAAAGAAAGAAGGAAGGAAGGAAAGAAAGAAAGAAGGAAGGAAGGAAGGACAGAAGGAAGGAAGGAAAGAAGGAAGGAACAAAAGAAGGAAAGAAGGAAGGAAGGAAGAAAAGAAGGAAAGAAGGAAATAAAGAAAGAAGGAAGGAAAGAAAGAAGGAAGGAAGGAAAGAAGGAAGGAAAGAAGGAAGGATGGAAGGAAGGAAGGAAAGAAGGAAGGAATTATAAATTAGTTATTCATGAGGAAGAACATTTCAGCACCTCACCAACCACCGAGATGCAGCCTCAGACATTCACTTGATGCTCAGACTGCTGTAGGTTTGATGTTTGAGGTGGGCAGACTCTCCAGGGCCCTCCGTGATCCCCACCTCCCTCTGTGGCCCCCCCTTGAGTGTGGGTAGGCCTCTGACTGACTTTAACCCATAGAATACAGCAGAGATGATGGGGCATCACTCCTGTGATGATGTTACTTAAGACTGTGGGGGACCTTCACCTCACTAATTTGGAAACAGCCATGTGTGAGCTGTCCTAAGGAGAGGGCCACATGGCAGGACTGGGGGCAGCCTCTGGATGACAGGCTATGAGAGACTGAGGCCCAGGTGGGACTGCCTACAAGGGGCTGAATGCTGCCAACAACCAGGTGAACTTGGAAGCAGATCCACCCCCAGTCTAGTCTCAGATGAGACTGCAGCCCAGTTTGACAACTCCCTGCTGCCATGTGAGGACCAAGCTGGACTGTGCCCCGAGCCACAGTGTCCATGCAGAGCCCCAGCACTCTCCCTCCTGACCTGCCCATCCATCGGCCATCCTCAGGGACCTGAGAGGAGCTTTCCTCTAAAGCATCCCTCCCCTCATGCTTACTGCCCCTTCAGGCCAGTGAGTGTCTGGGGTTCAGGCTCTCCTCTAAATATTCACGCCTTTAAAGGATGATTTGCTGGTCTGGTCTGTAAGCAGCAAAAAATGTCTGAGTATTTCAGCCATTGAGACTACTACATAGGTTTTCACATACTTGTATTTTCTGGGTTGCATTTTTTTTTTCACAATTGGATGGGGGAGGAAAGGATCAAACATGTGCCTTCAAGCATTTTCCCAGAACTTTAGAAAATCTATACTGTGTCTAGTCTGGGAACAGAGAGAGAAATCTGAAATTAAATACCTAAATTATCAGACTCTGAAGGACAACCATCCAAAAGTGAGTGAAACCAAACCTTTTATTATTGGTTTTATCTTTATTTGCATATTCTTGTTGGGGAGACAGTTATGAAGATGATAATAATAATTATCATTATTGTTATTTTGTACATTTATTGATCATTTCCTATATAATGGACTCTCTGAGGATAGACAGATCAGAGGAATTGATTTCTTTTTTAATCCCTCTATCAATTTGGCCGAAATCTGTAAATACACACTTCATAGACTTCCTGAAACTGCTTGACCCTCTGTGGATTTACCGCTTACCACTGAATATATCCTGCATAGTGGGAAATCATGCCTGTGATTCAGCTGACTCAGAGCAAGGGGCCCCCCGTACCCACAGCCCAGCCGCGAGAACAGAGGCATTCGGCCTTTACTCAAAACAGCCCCAGACTTATCGATCTTAGAACCAAATGTTTCCACAATAAACATCTCTCTTGAAAGTCCTGTGTAAATTGAATTTTTATAAATCAAATCGTATTGTAAAGCCAGTAAGGCGAAAGGCTGTTTATGGGAAACTTGTTTGCCTTCCTTTACAAATGGAGGAAAACCATGCCATGGATAAGGGACTTTAGTTAACATTATTTGTAAAGCCTTTTTAATCATTTTCATAGTATCGTTTGTTTTTTTTTCAGGGGGTTACTAGTTCTCTGATTCTACATTTGGAACATTAATGAAGTGGTGAACTTGTTTACATCCCAGGGAAAGGTCTGCAATTGTGGAGATTCATCACACATTGATCAAGTGCTGATGGATGCCATGGCTGCTGGCTCTGGACCCCACTTTGAGAATTGCTGCATCTGTGAATAAATGAAAGTCCTTCCCTTCCTGGCAGTTTATATTCTCCATAGAGCTGCATGTTCTTTTTCTGGCCCTGATTATTGATTGGCAGTGAGCAAGGAGCCAGCCTGCCCTGTGACTATGTGCAAACTCATAAAGAGGGGACAGCATATACCTTTCTTACCGTGTCACGGGGATATGGTGATCGGCATGTCAAAGTTTCTCAGTAAGAAGATATTTATGTATTATTTTTTGATATTAGAAACGATGACTGGCAGAGATTCCATTTGATTTGCTGGAAAAACACTAAGCAGAGACTGTGTAGAGGTGGGCTGGGCCTCTGAGTCCGCATCATCTGTCAATCTCAGTCATCACGTCCCTGCTTGGACATTCAGTTCCTTCTCTATGGAATTCATTTATTTATTCACTCGTTTCCACAGGTAATATTGAGCACTTACTAGGCACCATGAACTTTGTGAGCTAAGGGGAATAGAGAAGAGAACGTTTCACATGGCGTCCCAGTTTCAAGGAATTAGAATGTAGCAGGAAAAAAACACAAAAAACAGGTCTGAAGCAAATAATCAGATGACTAGTTTTAATGGCAATCAGTGTCAGGGTAAACAATTCATTGGAGGCATGGCTCACTGGAGGGATCAAATCACAACTTACTTTCTGTCTCTCAAGGCTCCTTTAATTATCAATGGAGGAGGGATGCTGCCCTCCCCCGCAGGACAACTCAGGTCCCATGACTTTTCTGCTCAGTAAAAACGGACCTTATACTCCAAGTCACAAAACACAGTTTTGATTTAGAAATTAACATGCCTATTCTGTATATCATTTAACACTTTATTCCTAGGTAACATTTCCCCATTCCCTGCACCTACTCCTATGCTAAGGCTGCTAGTGGTTGGGCCTTTGGGCAAGGAGGCCTTCATCGGGGTCCAGTCAAAACCGGAAGCCATTCCAGGTTCTTCAACCAAGGATTTCTGAGACTATGAAGAGGGTCCAATGTGGAAACTGGGTGAGAAAGCGTCCATTGTGGGCTCTAACATCAGGTTTCTGCTCACCAGAATGTAGGGTTTTTCTATGTAGTTTTCTCTTTATAGAGTTTTAATATTTAAATAATATTCAGTGAGCTTTCCACGTATTGCGTCTTAAAGACATCATGACGAGTAGTCACCACTAACTATGCCTGGGGTAAAAAGTGGTCTGCGCTTTGTCCCTTCTGCCCATTGTGGCAATGTCTCTTTTACTCAGGTGTTGCCTTCTGGTCTCTCCTTCTCAGGATTCTATCATTCCTCTTCCATGGTGGTACCACCTCCCCCCTGCAACTGGCAAGAGTGTGTCGAGAACACCACTGCCCCTCCAGCAAATGCATTTCTTAGCAAGTGTCTTCAGGGCTGTCTCAGGGAGGGCCATGGAGAAATGCAAGCACACATAACAAATCCACTCCAGCATCCTCGGTGTTCTCAGTCATTTGTTTCCTTTTTCTACATTACGCCAGGGAAGATTTGGCATCTCCAATGAGGTTATCTGTGGTCCAAGTTTTAATCAAGCAATGAATTGAGAAAATTGGTAGAAACTCCTCCAGCTTCTTGAGCTAATGCATTAAATCCAGAATCTCTGGTGAGTACACTGCTACTGGTGAATTTGGTTTCATCCCAATTTACCTTCCTTCCTTTTTGATCTGACACCCCTCAAATTCATTTCCACACAACTCCTCGTATTTCTGCTGGTGAAAATTAGCAAGCCCTCATGATTCTTTCATACTATTAACTCCCTCCTCCATGTCAGACATAATACTTGCCTCCTACTGAAGGATGGAGAGACTCAACTCTAGTTATAGATTGAAGGGGTGAGGAGGGTGGGTTTGGGGAGGACAGGCATCTCCTTGTAAGTCACCTCCCTCAGGTGAGCATATTGCAATATCTTTACACAAAGCTGAGTTCACTAGACGACTCAGACTCAGGAAGAGGAGGTACTTCTGCTGGAAAGGGACCCTCAAAGATGCTAAAGGTTCTCAACTTTATCTAAGTCCATCCAAATGCACTCATTGCAACACTGAAAGTCCTATTTATTCCCGGTCAATTCTTTAACTTACACGTAAGAGTTAGTAGTCTTGTGAATTCAGCTTATAATTCTGTAACCTGTGTGATTCTACTTTATTCCTGATTTTTAACAAACTCCTCACTGCAGCTACAAAAACCAAAAGGTTATTTTAGGGCTACCCTGGAATCTCTCTGGTTCTCTGACCGTGACAAATTGAGACTTTATAACTCTGAGGTTTTTTTTTTTTTCTAGAATCTTTACAACGTAGTAAAAGGAGAATTCTCAACCCATAATCCTTGTATTATCTTTACCACAATTATGGCTGAGTGAAGCCACCACGTGACTGCAGCACTGGGTTCTACAGGCGCCGCGTCGTGGTCAACAACAGGGGATTCTTTCCTTCTGATGCCTTAACTCGCCATGGATTTAACTGTACCTGATTTCTCAGTGCAAATGAGCTCAGCATTACATTTAAGGCCAAGGGTATGACCAAGTCAATTCCAGCATCCCATCTTTGAGGGTCTATGTCCTGAGCTTCTGGAACTAAATGTTATAACATCCAGGATTCACTCAAGGAAACACAAGCTGCACAGGCATTTCAGCAGATGAGATTTAACATAGGGAATTGGCTACACAGGTCTTAGAGGGCTGAAAAAGCAAACAGAGACTGTAGCAAGTCATAAATAATAATTGAAGTTAAAAAAAAATACACCACCACTCCTAGAACTGGGGGACCAGCAAGGCAGAGGCTGGATTATCAGATCCTAGGAGCCCTGAGGAGTCCCATGGAGCTGGGGGTCAAACTTGGAGGACAGAGTACATTCCAGCTGCTGCTGTACCTCTGAGGGAGCCCCTCCCCCACCAGGCCCCCCACCCCCCCAAAGCATAAGGCAGCATTTGCCTGCCTGCTTCCTGGACTTGTGTGTAGGATTTGTGTGAACATTAGAGAGAACAGAACTGGAAAAGTAAGTTGGTGGTTGGCCAAGAAGGTGAAATTTTCTCTCCAAAGAGAAGAAAGAAAAGAGCTCAGAGAATCTGGGTGATTTTGAAGTTAGAAAGTGAGAATGAGGGAAAAAGAGGGGTTTTTTTGTTTTTGTTTTTGTTTTGGAATACAATTGCTTTACAATGTTGTGTCAGTTTCTCCTGTACAATGAAGTAAATCAGCTATATGTATACCTAAATCCCCTCCTTCTTGGACCTCCCTCCCACCCACCCCCCATCCCACCCATCTAGGTCATCACATAGCACCTAGCTGTGCCATACAGCATGTTCCCTGTACCATACAGCATGTTCCCACTAGCTATCTATTTTACACATGGTAGTGTATTTATGTCAAACCTAATCTCCAATTTGTCCCACCCTCCTCTTCCCCCACTGTGTCCACATGTCTGTTCTCTATGTCTACATCTCTATTCCTGCCCTGCAAATAGGTTCATCTGTACCATTTTTCTAGATCCACATATATGCATTAATATATGATATTTGTTTTTCTCTTTCTGGCTTATTTCACTCTGTATGACAGACTCTAGGTCCATCCACATCTCTAAAAATGACCCAGTTTTGTTCCTTTTTATGGGTGAGTAATATTACATTGTATATATGTACCACATTTTCTTTATCCATTCATTTATCATTGGACATTTAGGTTTTTTCCATGTCCTGGCTGTTGTAAATATGCTGCAATGAACACTGGGGTACATGACTCCTTTTGAATTATGGTTTTCTCAGGGTATATGCCCAGTAGTGGGATTACTGGGTCATATGGTAATTCTATTTTTAGTTTTTTAAGGAACCTCCATATTGTTATCCATAGTGGCTGTATCAATTTACATTCCCACCAACAGTGCTAGAGGGTTCCCTTTTCTCCACACCCTCTCCGGCATTTATTGTTTGTAGATTTTTTGATGATGGCCATTCTGACTGGTGTGAGGTGGTACCTCATTGTAGTTTTGATTTGCATTTCTCTAATAATTAGTGATGTTGAGCATCTTTTCATATGCCTCTTGGCCATCTGTATGTCTTCTTTGGTGAAATGTCTATTTAGGTCTTCTGCCCACTTTTTAATTGGGTTTTTGTTTTTTTGATATTGAGCTCCATGAGCTATTTGTATATTTTGGAGATTAATCTTTTGTCTGTTGCTTCATTTGCAAATATTTTCTCCCATTCTGAGGGTTATCTTTTCATCTTGTTTATGGTTCCCTTTGCTGTGGAAAAGCTTTTAGGTTTCATTAGGTCCCATTTGTTTATTTTTGTTTTTATTTTCATTACTCTAGGAGGTGGGTCAAAAAGATCTTGCTGTGGTTTATGTCAAAGGGTGTTTTTCCTCTAAGAGTTTTATAGTGTCCAGTCTTATATAAAAGAGGTTTTTGAAGTTAATAGCCTATTATGGCAAGAATATTGAGGGCAGAAGCAAAGAGAACATTTTGAAGGCATTTTGCAGTCAATTAAGAATTTACTTCTGGACTTCCCTGGTGGCACAGTGGTTAAGAATGCACCTGCCAATGCAGGGGACCCGGGTTCGATCCCTGGTACGGGAAGATCCTACATGCCACGGAGCAACTAAGCCCGTGCGCCACAACTACTGAGCCTGTGCTCTAGATCCTGCAAGCCACAACTTCTGAGCCTGTGCGCTGCAACTATTGAAACCCGTGTGCCTAGAGCCCATGCACCTCAACAAAGAGCAGCTCCCCCTCACTGCAACTAGAGAAAGCCCATGAGCAGCAATGAAGACTCAACACAGCCCCCCAAAAAGAATATACTTCCATCTGCCTGATGTCCTTTGAGAGAAATAACAGCAAGGGTTTGAACCAAATTGAGATTGTTGTTCATTTTCTTTCTTTGGACTCAGGTGCAGGGTGGGTTCCTCACGTCCTTGGTTCATAGCTATAGCTCGTTACCATCCTTTGTTCAAGCAAAGGCTCACCTCTTCATTTTATTCAGTAGCTTTCACCTCCATGGCTTAGTCTCACAGCCATTCTTGCCTCTTGCATCCGCACTGATGTGTTTGATATATGCGATTATATAGCTGTGTGACTCTGAAAAATAGTGTGTGTATGTATGCACATATGAAAATACGTTAAAGTTTATGTGAAATGGTGTGTGCTATATATCTCATTTGGTTTTGTACATTTTACACAAAACACCATGTATTTAATCTTCTTTGCTGCTCTATATCTCATAATCATGCGTTCTGGCTGCTGCAAAGAAAGTTGTTATATATCTTGCAGTGTTAGTTAGTCAAGCCCCAGAAATAGATATGGAAGAGTCCTAGAAACACCAATACTACCAAGGACCCAAATCTGTGTGTGAATTTCTCTAGGATTTGTATCGGAGGGTAATAGAACATATTATTTCTTTGTTTTTATTAAATTGAGATATAATTTACATGTCATAAAATTTACCCTTGTAAAATGTACAATTCAGTGGTTTTTAGTATGTTCACAAGTATATACACCTCACCACAATCTAATTCCAACACATCTTTATTACCTCATAAGGAAACCCTACACTCATTAACAGTCACTTCCCATCTACCCCCACCAGTCACAGACCTACTTTCTGATTGCATTTGCCTATATTTCCTTCCTTTTGAAGATTTTGTTTATTAACTTATTGACCTTCAGGTGACAGAAGTTAAATTAATCAATATCTCAGTTCATAAAACATGAGCCTATTTTTTTCCTTTCTTTCTTCCTTTTTTTTCTTAAATAATCGATTTCCTCTCAGATCCTACCCCCTCTTTCCCTTTCATCGACACTCATTAAGATGTTTCATGTTAACTATGTTTGGTGTTAACTATGATAAATGATTATACTTATGAAATATAGAATATTATTTTGCACATTTTAAGATGTACACAGTGGTATTGTTCTATAGTTTCTTTTTTTCTTTTTCTTTTTTTTGCGGTACGCGGGCCTCTCCCTGTTGTGGCCTCTCCCGTCGCGGAGCACAGGCTCCGGATGCGCAGGCTCAGCAGCCATGGCTCACGGGCCCAGCCGCTCCGCGGCACGTGGGGTCTTTCTGGACGGGGGCACGAACCCGTGTTCCCTGCATCGGCAGGCGGACTCTCAACCACTGCGCCACCAGGGAAGCCCTGTTCTATAATTTCTTATGTTCTTGTTCAACTCTACAGTTTGGGAATCAGAGAGATGGTGTAGTGTAATGGTTCAGACTAGTTCTGTCTAAATCTCATTCCCCATGGAAAGGAACTAGAGCCCACTGGAGAAATTGCTCATTTCCAAGTTTGGGGCAGAAAGTATTAAGAAGAGCCTGGATTATCTCTTGACACTTGACAGCAGAGAAGCTATCAAAGACACCCTGAGTCACGTAAGAAGTACTCAGAAAACGAATTTGAAGTCAATGAAGATATTAACTGCCATGCATTGGAAAACCTCACATAGATTCAAATTTAAATTTGTGAGCTCATAATAATACTGAAAAAAATAACTCATTGATCAACTTTGGAGGATACTAGGGAATAAATGCATTTAACTTGAAAACTGGGAAGTATTGAGAAAGTATCAACGTTTGCTTTGCTTGACTTGTTTGACTTTACCTCAAGGTCACCAAGGAGTTGATGAGAAGTCTTTCTTTATAAAATGATTACACCTAATGAGCAATGATCATCAATAGCTGCTGATATCACAGCATAAGTGGCAAACAGACACTTTGTAGCTTCTGCTAGAAATGCAAAATATCATCTATGAAACACTCTTGCAAAAACAACAAAAAAAAAGCACCTAAATCTGATCAAGCTTCTAGACTTATCAATTTCCAGAAAATACAGGGGACATCTGAACATTCTAGATGCTTTCATCAGGATGCAATCAGCAAAATCTAGACTATGAGAAGCACTATAGGACAAACATCCTGGTGTCTTCAGCAAATCAGATTCATAGAGGGGAAAAAAGTTGTGAGGGAGGCCCCATCCAAATATTAAGAGGTTGATAGAGAAACCAGTTTGCAATGTATGGCTGTATAAGTATATATATATGTACAAATTACACTTACACAACTAAATAAATTGCTAAAAATCATTTCTAGAACAACCAGGGAAATGTGAACGCCAACAGTATATTTGATGATAGTAAAAATTGATTGTTGAAAATTGTGGAGTAGGATTACAATATTGTGATATTTTCAAAAAGGAAAACATATTTCTGAATAGCATACCATAGTACTTAAAGATGAAATCATGTAATTTGCTTCAAAAATAATATGAAACAGGATAAGGATGAGGGCACAGAGGCAGAGAAGAAACATGGTCAGCTGTGAATTGATTAACAGAAAGTTGGGGGATGCCTACAGTGCAGTTCATTATATTGTTCTATCTTTGTGTATATTTGAAATTTCTATAATAAAATTAAAACCAAAAAGAGTACAACTTCTGGGGAAAATCCTGATCCCAATTCAAACCAGCTCTTTCCTCGCTGTGTGATATGGCACTTACTTAAATTCTCAGCCTTCAGTTTCTTCATCCTTGAAGGAGAATATGATTACGAGTATCATAGATTTGTTTGAGAATATTTAATCAATACACACAAAGCACATAGAGTATTGCTTGTCTTTCTCTCTGTGTAAACCCAGTTCATTGCTCCTAACTTCTGCAAAGTGGTTCATCGAATGTCTTCAGTGAATTTTATTTGTTCATGCCTCCACAGCCACACTACAGCCATAACCAATAAATTTCCTCATTTCTGTCCTTGTGCATGGGAGAGTACCTCATAGACACACAGAAATGAGAATGAGATTTCTGGATCATGGGGCAGTTGTAACCAAATTTCCCTGATAACTGCCAAATTGTTTGCCACGATGTCTGGATCTCCACAGAAAGTCCTGTCTCCCCACATCCTTGCTATCAGCTGGAATTATCTTCATTTTTCTGAGGTCTTGTTTTTAGGTAATTTCAGTATCTCTTCGCCTATTTCTGAGCCATTCAGTTTTGCTTCTGTAGGAATTGTCTGCCACATTCTTTGCCAATATTTCTATTAGTTTTCTTGGCTTGTTCCTTGTGGATTTTCAGAGGAGACTTGTATATTCAAGTTGTTATTCCATTGTCAGCTTTAGATATTATAAGTAACTACTCTCGGTATTTCATTTGTTTGCATTCTTTGTCTAGGGCGTCATTTCTGAAAGAAAATTTAATTATGGTGTCCTCTCAATCTATCACTTTTTATCTGGAGATTTGTACTTTTCAAGTCTTCACTAAGACTCATCCACACCAAAAGATTACAAATATAGTCTCACTCCCATCAGTTATACATTTTACATTTAGTGTTTTTGAAATTTGTATAGAATTTACTTGTGAACATGATACGAGGTAGATATTCAGCTGTGCTTTTCTCCATATCATTTTCTTTCAAACACAATCTATAAAACAACTCATTCTTTCCCCACTGGTTTGTAGTGATGTGAATATGGATGCATGCATACATTTGTGAAGATTGTATCATCGGTGTGAAAGGTTCCCCCAGGCATAAAAAGTGGCAGTATTTATAACTTTATCATATCCCCGGTTCGCATAGGAACTCACAGGTATGTGATTGAATTCCACTGTCCTCTTTGACTATCTCCACGTCCACACCATAGTCACCGTGCTGTTGGTGTCTTTATGTTGGCTTTGGAGACTGTCACTGTACCTAGTAGGATAATACATCCACCTTTATTTCCTTTCCAAAATCTACTTAGTAATCTGTACATTTTCATTCTCCCATGTAGATTTTTAGAATAAATGTGTTGACTTTATTTAAAAATATATATATAATTTTGATAGGGGTTACATAAAGTTTTAGTGTACGGTAGAAAAAATTAAGTTTTATAATGGTAAATTGCTTCATCCTTGATCAAGGTTTCTTTCCATTTACTGTCCTTATTTTATGTTATTTAATAAAGTTTATTTTTTCCCATAAATTACGTGCATTACTTTTAGAATAATTTTAGTTCTTTATGATGGTAATTGATACTGTGAAGTAAATCCCCTTTTTGTTGTATTATTTGGTAATTCTGAGGTAGAAGAATATTATTCATGTAAGTAAATTCATCTGCAACCTTGTTGAATTCTCTTAATAATTCTAACAGGATTACTTTTTATTCTGTGTTTTCACTAGATGATCATATTATTTAATAACTTATACTTTTAGTATGAGTTTATAACATAAATTAGGGTTGAACTTTATCATATTGTTTTGAAGTATTTATTGATAGAACCATGTGCCTTTTTCTCTATTTGTTAATTATTGTGGTGTATTATCTTAGTGGATTTGGCTGTTACCAGGATAAATCCTGTCAACTATGTTGTGTTAATTTTGACATACTTTTGGGGTTGGCTAGCTAATATAGGTTTATGTCTGGAGATTTATGTTAAACCCAATTAATCTACTTATGAAATCATCCTAATGTTTTACCTTTCTTTTTCAATACTTTATCTCAGTTTCTGAAAGAGTAGTGTTAAAATATTCAAGTATAATCATTGATAAATTTATTTTTCCAAATGTTTCCATTGTTTTTATCTATTTTGAAATTATATCAAATTCATATATGTTCAGGTTATTTTAAAATCTTAATTTTTATTGTTACATATATAGTATCTCTTTTCCTTGGAATACCTTTAGTCTTATATGCACTGTAACTTGTATTACCCTGACTTTTTTTTTTTTAATGTAGCTGCTCTTTGTTTTTATTTATTTATTATAAATTTATTTATTTATTTTATTTTTGGCTGTGTTGGGTTTTCATTGTTGCACGCGGGCTTTCTCTAGTTGTGGCAAGCAGGGGCTACTCTTCGTTGTGGTGCGTGGGCTTCTCATTGTGGTGGCTTCTCTTGTTGCAGAGCACAGGCTCTAGGCACATGGGCTTCAGTAGTTGTGACATGGGAACTTCAGTAGTTGTGGCTCATGGGCTCTGTGGCTACTGAGCACAGGCTCAGTAGTTGTGGTGCACAGGCTTAGTTGCTCTGCAGCATGTGGCATCTTCCTGGACCAGGGTTCAAACCCCTGTGTCCCCTGCATTGGCAGGTGGATTCTTAATCACTGCAGCACCAGGGAAGTCCTACCCTGACTTTTTAAAATATTTCTGTACTATTTGATTTTATGGGTATTTCTCTAAGACACTTTATTAGATCATGTTTATTCTCTCCATTCTGACTGATTTTATTTCCAGAAATTTTAGTCCATTTACATTTATTGTAATAACAGTTCGATTTGCACTTATTTTAACAATATTATTTCCTAATTTTAAAATTCTACCATATTATATCTCAGATTTTTATGCTTTAAAATTCTTTTTTATTGTTGATTAGAATTTCATAGTTTGTGTATATCACTAGTTGTTTATTCATTTATCAGAGGCTGCATATTTGTATTATTTCCAGTTTACAACTGTTATAGGAATAAAGACACTGTAAACATTCACATACCAATCTTTGTGTAGACATATGTTTTTCTTTCTCTTGGGTAAATACCTTGGAGTAGAATTGATGCCACTGTTTTTCAAAGTGGTTGTATTTTTTGCATTTTCACCAGTAATGTATGAAAGTTGCAGTTGCTCAAGATCTTTGCTAGCATTTTATCTGTCTCTTTTATTAATTTTAGCCATTCTATTTAGGTTTATGGTGTTATGTTTCTGTGGGTTTAATGTACATTTGCCTAATAACTAATGATACTGACCTTCTTTTAACATGTCTACTTGCCATATATGTCTCTTCTTTCATGAAATGTCTGTTCATATATTTTGTACATTTCTAATTTAGGTTTTATTATTCCTTAATTTTGAGCTATAAATATTCTTTATATATTATAGATGCAGGTCTTTGATCAAATATATGTTTTATAAATATATTCTTCCAGTCTGTGATTTGTCCTTTCATTCTCTTAATAGAATTCTTTTAGGAGCAAAAGTTTTCAGCTATTGTAAAGTCCAATTTTCAATATTTTATTTCATACTTTATGCTTTTTGTGTTTTATTTTACAAAAAGAAAATAGACAAAAACACATTGCCTTCTCTAAATTTGTGAAGATGTTCTCTATGTTTTCTTCTAGAAATTTTCATCTAAAAGTTTTAAGTTGTTCATTTTTAAGTTTTGTTTTGACTATTCTTTGTCATTTGTATTTCTATAAATTTTAGAGCCAGCTTGCTGACTTCTAAAAGAAAAAGGTGAGATTTTGATTGGAATTGTTTTGAATCTACAGATCAGATTTAGGGATAATTTGCATCTTTGTTTTAAAATGTAGGGTTTTTTTTTTTTTTATTATGGAAGTATGGTGAGGCCAGCAGATCAGGAGAAAAATTCCATTGAGAAGATAATTTGTCACTCACAGTTGCCAGGAGAAATGGCCAGGCCATACCATGGTGGGGGAGGCTCACAGTGAAGAACCAGGGTCAGTCAGGCGGCAGGAGGTATGGGGGGCAGAGCATGGCCAGGAGTTCTTTACTGTGGTTTCCATGGGAAAGGCAAGGCCAGGAAAGCAGGCTTAGGATTGGCAACTTGAAATAATTTCAGTGGGTTCTGGGGTGTGGATGCTATCTTTGGCTGTCTGGTATTAGGTCCTGGGATGATTATGGCAGGGAGATATTGCCTGCTACCAGGCACAGTTGGTAGCTCAGATTCTGGACTCTGGGTTTTTTAGTTTGCATATGCAAGACTCCTGGGAGGGTTGTTTGCCATCTCTAGGAATTGACCAGCCCTGGAAGGGCCAGTCGCTCCCCTGTCAGCAAGGCCCCAGATGCAAGAGCCTCAAGAACACAGAAAATAAGGAAACATAATTTTTTAAATATTGAGTCTTTCAACCCACGAACCTGGGATTTCTTCACTTATTTACTTTTTAAATTTCTCTCATCAGTGCTTTGTTGCTATAGTGCACATATCTTGTCCATATTTTGTTGGATTTACCCTTAAATATTTCATGTTATTTGATACTATTTATAGGGATAGTTTATATATTAAACATGTATCCTAAAACTTGCTAAATTTAATTATTAGTAAGATTAGCCTTAATTGTAATAATTATATTTTCTCTACCTTTTTTGTACAAATAGAGTATTTTTTAATAGTTTAAAAAAATCCTATATTATTGATTCTATTATCTGTGTTACTCCTGGTTGTTACCATTGTCTGATATTTTTTCTCTCATTTTGGGCTCATATTTTCCTGCTTCCTTGTATGGCTGGTGATTTTGATTGGATTACGGATATTGTGATTTTAAGTTGTTGGGTGCTAGAGTTTTTTGAGCTTCTTTAAATATTGTTGTGATTTGATCTGAGCTGCAGTCAAGCTCTCTGGCATCCATTTGACTTACTTTTTTATATAAGCTTTGTTAGGGTATGGATAAGTAAATTTTGGCACAGTCCTCCCAATACATACTCTGATGCTATGGAAGTCACAACCTTGATGCCTATCTAATAGGTTGGGAATATGCTCACTGTACAGTGTTGTGTGAAAAAAAAAGTGAAGGCTACATAACTGTATATCAGGTGATCCCAGTACTCCTGATTTTAAATTAAGTATATAGACAATAAAGTTTAGAAAAATACAGGATTTGGGGTCATTAAACATATTTTTAAACCTTCTCTGATTTTACATTTTTCTTCAACACATGGATATAATATGTTTTAGAGAAAAGATTAATACTATTGATAATTTAAAAATGCTTGGACTCACTGTAGTGGCTAAAATGAAAATGACAGTCAACACCAAGTGTTAGCAAGGATGTGGAACAAACAGAACTCACAAGTAGTGCTGGTAGGAGTGGAAATTAGCACAGATATTTTTGAACTGTTTAGGGCTATTCACTAATATCACACATACACCCTGTGCACCAGCAATTACATTTCTAGGAAAACATTCAAAAGGAAAGATACACGCAGCCGTGCACCAAAGCCATGAGCAAGAATGTGTGGGGATATCATACCCTCAATTGCTAATAACCCAGAGATCCGTCAGCAGTAGAGTGGATCAGAAAGTTTTGGCATATCCATGCAATGGAATACCACATAGAAACAGGAGTAATGGAACTACCAGTACACAAAACAACAGGAGTGAATCTCACAACATGCAGAAAAGCGAATCCAAACACAAGGAATATGCACAAAGTACAAGTCAGGGCAAGACGTTTCCATCCTGTTTGAAGTCAGGATCATGGTTACCCTTGGTGACCAGAATCAGGCCTGAGGAGCCTGTGGGGTGCTGATGTGCTCTGTGCACACCTAGAGCCAAGCCCAGGGATGGCAAAATCAAAGTGTTTACTAAATATTCATTAAATAAATGATAGACGAATGGGTGGATGGCTGGACGGTGAATAGATGACTTGGCCTTGCTGCTCAAAATGTAGATTTCTGTCTCTCTGATTTATTCTCTCTACCACTGAGATAATATCAGGATTTTCATCTCTCCGTGGCTTTACTAAAATAAACTGTATTACAGTTGAATCCAATCTGATACAGCTGTGCTCCCCATTTGTACAAGCCTGGACTCAGGAATAAGTTCCTAAAATAACACCAGTAATAATCACCTTCTCCTCTATGCTCGAGGTTTTACTCTTTAACTATGTCTTCCAGTTTCATGTAAAATATGCCAGGACAGAACCCCAAACAAATGAGTTACCGTGGAAGGGAACTCAGAAGACAGTAGTCTTTTCTACAACAGAATGCAAAAAAGTAGGGAAAAAATTAGCTACACGACCACCCAGTGTGAGCTTGTGCTTACCAGAGAGCAGAGAAATTTTTGCTTCAATGTGCTCAGTAAAGGAAAAGCCAGTGTGATTCTGGGTGATCACAGGGGTCTGCCCAGAGAAACTGGCACCTGTTAGGTCTCTATGTTCAGGGGTGGATTTCGTCCTCAGAGAGGTGAGGGGTTGAGTGTAAGTGGGATTGTGAAAATCATTTAGAGGTAGCATCAGAGCAAACAGATAAGGGCGGTGGCTGGGATGTGTTTCATCAACTCCCCAAGAACCACATCTGGGCAGTCAACAACCACGGAGGTGGATGGGACAAGGATGAGAATGCCAGCTGTTTTTCTCCTATTGAGTACTTGTAAAAAAATAGAAGAAATCAAAGGGAGTAGAATTACAGGACAGTAGAGCTGGATAGTGCCTTAACTGAATCTTGGTGTCATTTTACAGAATGGGAAACTGAGGCCTGGGTGACTTGGATAGCTTGCCCCAAGTCCATGGTAAATGGCTGTAGGACTTATATCTTAACTCAGAGATCCCGACCCAGGCCAGCGCTGCTGCCTGAATGGTGAACTGGGAAGACTTTTTGGGCTTTCACACTGTATGAGAGTGGATCGTCTTTCTTACCAAGGCCTGAGAGAGGTCATCTTCCCTGGCATTCTGCTTAGACCACACCCTTCTGTTTAGAAGCTTAATACTCCCTCGTAGATTTCAGAAGGCACCGCAAAGATGAAGCATTTCTGCCATTCTCCTCGGAGTCGAGAATGGCCCAATTCTGTCCACTGTTTTTGGTATAGATTGACACCCTTCACTGGACACGTTCCTACAACCATGGAGATACTTCTGGGAGGGCTGGCTGACCAAAGGCATGGGGGCGGGAGGGCACAGAACCAGAATCAGGGGCCCTGGGCCTTGGTCCTCTGTCTGCGTGACCCCCGACTTGTCCTCTCCACTCTCCATTTTATCTGCCTCCAGGTGAGGCCTCGTACAGCCTGCCTCTCATCTCTTTTCTTGCCCTGATGGTCTGGTCATCTTTGGGTCTTTAGAATCCCCACCTTCGCTCATTTGCAGACATCCAGAGTTGGCCGGAATTTTTGAGTGATATCCCTGGAGCCTGACAGTGAAGGAGAAATGTCAGATGGCAAAGAAGCAATTAAGTTCCAAGACAACGTCAATGATTCGTGTTTTAAACTTTCGATTTATCTACACCTCAGTTTGAGTCCATTTCCATGAACTGCAACAATTGCCTGATACAAAGCCGCTGAAGAAAAGCCTCCCGGAGCCTGAGATGGAAACAGATGGCCAGTGCTGGTGAGAACAGCCCCCATTCATTCCATCCAACTGTTCCCAACAATGGCAAAAAGTAATTAAAAACACACTTAAGAATCTAGCTTTGTATTGATGAACGGCAGGGTAATGGGGAATGTCAAACTTTGAGAGGACCAGAACTCAAGACGAAACAAATGATTTTTTTTTTTTTTCTGATGGATTATTAGGAAAAGCACCGCTGTAATAAAATTTTATGGACAGTTGGATCAATGATGTCAACTCTTACCCCAGGTTTTGAATGATGACTCAGATTTGGGAGGCTGGATTAATGTAAGGGGCAAACAGTCACATCTCCTTTAATGGATCACATGGAAACACCCAAAGTGACCCCAAGCAAACTATTTACCACACCATTCCTGAACACAAAAGCCACAGTCCACCTTCCCTGACTTAGAATCTTGCTTTTTTTTAAGTGTCAGTGCATCATCAGAAATTTATTTTATGCAGCGAAAGCCAGCCTACTGAGGTCATCTGAGAAATGCTTTTCTGTTCAAGGAGTTGGCAGGGATGGAGAAATCTGGGTGAAGCTGGAAACACCTTCACACATCAGAATTCACCACACGGAGGAGGCGAGCCTGGAGGAATGTTTCTTTTTTCCCCTTTCTTTTCCATCCCCAGTGGCACATCCACCAGCCCCTGACTTGGACCCCTGCTGTGGCCCCCGCCCTCATCTCCTTGCCTGGGTTGTGCCCCTCCCAGCCTCCCTGACACAAGTGACAGAAAGCCTTCCTCCACGAGAGCCTGACCCCTTCACCTCTGCTTGTATCCCTTCAATGACCCTCAGCATCTAACACTCTCCTGGCTACTGGTAGGGGCTCAAGATATGTTTATCAATTGCATAAATAGATCCCCATTTTCTAAAGGACAAAGTGTGAGCACCTTAGCACAGATGGCCTGTGAGTTCTCCCAGCCACTGCCCTCTGCACTTTCTGGTTCCTCCCCACTGACTCTCCCTCTCCCCAATGAGCCACACTCCTGGACATCCTGCCTAGTCTCAGCATGGGAAGCATGAATCCCACTGAGCTTTCAGGACCCACTGGAAAGATTCCCATGTATCATGTTAGGTTGCATCAGACTTACCACGCCATGTCAATTCCCGCCCCCCCAAGGAGTGTTCTGGGAATGTTTTTTTTTTTTTTAACATCTTTATTGGAGTATAATTGCTTTACAATGGTGTGTTAGTTTCTGCTTTACAACAAAATGAATCAGTTATATATATACATATGTTCCCATATCTCTTCCCTCTTGCGGCTCCCTCCCTCCCACCCTCCCTATCCCACCCCTCCAGGTGGTCACAAAGCACTGAGCTGATCTCCCTGTGCTGTGCAGCTGCTTCCCACTAGCTATCTACCTTACGTTTGGTAGTTTATGTTTTGAGGCTGCTTCTGACAGTGTAAAGGAGTAACTGAATCTGCGTGCAACCTGATAACGGGTGTCCAGAGCCTTTGGCACGTGATTTGATATTCTGACAATGTAAGATCTGCTCCTGAGTTTACATACACTACCCTTTGCGGGCTTAAATGGAACTCAATGCCTGACCCCACAATGCCCCAAACACATACCCCACCTCTGTCTACTGGCTCCACCAGCTATTGAAATCCCAGCCTGGAGCCTGGTGTAGTGGGGTCCAAACACACTCTCTGTTTCTCAGATGAGCAGGCTCCTCTCCCTTCCTAGTGTCTGACCTCACCTGGCTCTTGTACCCCTTTTCCAGCAGAGAGGGAAAGGGGGAGGAGGAGGTTGGAAAAGAGCAATACCTGTCTCTCTTGGGGTAACGATGTGTCTTTGTGTTAACCTGGTTTCTCTGGTGTTAATTCTGAATCAAAATCCGAATCTCTTATTAAGGCTGTTTCCTTGTCTTTGCCCCTGGAGGAAGGGGCAGGTGCTGTGTGAACCCAGTGTGCTATGGGTACTGCAGGTGGTGTGGGTGCTTCAGGTCTGCAGGGGCTCTGGATGGTACGGATGATGCAGGTGTTGCAGGAGATAGAGATGTCCTAGGTGATGCAGGAGATGCTTGAAGGCAAATATTGTCTCCTCATGGGTTAGGGAATGTTTTCTGCTCCAACAGCAACTTTGGGCTGAGACTTCACACCATGTTTTCCCCTAGTGTTGACCTCAGTTCTTGTCGCCCCACCTGCTGGAGCACCCATAACTATTACCACCTTGACCTGTGGCCTTGGCAAGGACAATTTAGGGGAGAAGCCCCTATCCGGCTTCACCATGCCAAGACCGACTGAGGTCTGGCTATGACCCACATGAGATCCCAACTTGGGCACCCACGTGACAGCCTATGGGACCACCATGCCCTCACCTTGGCTGGTGACCCCCTGGCCAGCTCGTCTTCTCCTACAGCCATGTCGTTTACTATCTGTGATACTGGGGAAGTTACTTACCCTGCCTGCATCCTGATTTCCTCAGCTCCAAAATCAGGACAGTGTGACCATCGGTCTTATAGGCAGAGCTGACAATTAAGGGAACTGGTGCCTAGAAAATTCTGAGAGCAGCACCGGACATATAGCAAGTGCTCAGCCAGGACTGGCTCTTATTAAAGCTTCCCTCCTGCTGTAACTCACAGTCTGCTCAAGACAATGCCCACTGCCCACCTCCTGCCACTGGAGGAAGGGAAGGAAGCAGGGTTAACCATACATGTGCATGGAGTTATGAGTTGACTGCATTTCCCCCAAATCCATATGTTGAAGTCCTAATTCCCTGTTCCTCAGAATGTAGCTTTCATTGTAAACAGGGTTGTTGGAGATGTAATTACTTAAGATGGGGTCATCTTGGGTCAGGTTGGCCTTAATCCAACATGATTGGTAAAGGGGAAAGTTGGACGGAGAGACCCCTGCACAGGGAGACACCGTGGGAAAATGCAGGCAGGGGCTGGGGTGATGGCACGGAAGTCAAGGGTGCCAGCAACGGTCACAAGTCCACCAGAGGCAAGAGAGGGCATGGATCACATTTCTCCTTCACAGGCTCGGAAGGAACCAACCCTGCAGACACCTCAACCCCAGACTCCCCGCCTCCAGACCCTGAGACAACACATTTCCGTTGTTTAAGAACCTCAGTCTGCTGTACTTTGTTATGGCAGCCCTGGCAAAATGACACACATGCACACGCACTCACCCTAACCCTAACACACACACACACACACACACACACACACACACACATACCCTAACCCTAAAACACACACACACCCTAACCCTAACACACACACACACTGTAACCCTAACATGCACACACACACCCTAACCCTAACACACACACACACCTTAACCCTAACACACACACACACCCTAACCCTAACACACATACACACACCCTAATGCTAACACACACACACCCCCTAACCCTAACACACACACACACCTTAACCCTAACACACACACACTCATACACATATATATACTCTCACACATGTATATACACTTACACACACACACACACACACACACTCTCATGCACACCCACGCACAGACACACACGGTCATTCTGATTTCGTTGATGCCTGAAGTTGACACCTGAAACTAAATGTTGGTTTTCTTTCTTGTCATTCCCCAAACCTACCTTTCCACATGCTGTTAGCTGTGTGGGCATCACCTGCTCAGGTAGAGCCCCCTCTGCTTCTGCATCTGCTGAATTCCACCTCATCGTTCTTTGGTTGTGTCCAATCAGTGCATATTTACTGTCTGTCCACTTGTGCTCAGCCAAGGACGGAGGGTCAGGGAGTCAACACAAAGACAGCCCCTGCTGTCCAGTGGCTCCAGGGCACCTGCACGCTGGACTCCAGATCTCCATGGAACGCCTCCCCACTCAGCACCCAGGGCACCTCCATCCCAGCTCTTTCTAGGGTCTCCTTGAGCCCATTCCATGGTCATTTCTCCCACTGTACCACCATTCTTAGGACAGCAGCCTTTGTGTCACTCAGACCACTGCCCCCTCCACTGTCCCTGATGGAGGACTGCAATAGAGAAGGGGTTCAAGAAATGTCCAGTCTCTCGACCAGAGTTTCTACTGGACATCTCATATCTTGATTAATGAACACTCTGCTTTGAAACATGATCCTGAAGAGCTGCTCCTCAACAAAATGATCGGCAGTTATAGGCACTCAATGGATATTTGCTACGTTTAATGGAATTGAATTTCCGAAGAGCTGCACATTTCCTCTGTGAAATACCCAATACATCCTGACTGTGCCCAGTGATAACACGGCATCCATCTCTTTGAGTTGGTGGCCAAAGACAGATGCAGTTTCTTAATGAACAAAGTCAAATTGGG
>NW_006780611.1:2339874-2364968 GCF_000442215.2 Lipotes vexillifer | reverse complement strand
AAAGAGTCTTTCCTGAGAAGCAATGAGGACATTTTCATTAGAAAAACACCTTGGAAAAGGATCTTGCTTAATATCAAGAATGAAATCAGCTATGTCTTCAACCACCCCGAAAATGTACCCCTGGAGGTGCCTCGTGTCAGTGGCAAGATCACAGTGGTCCCTCCACTCTTCTTGGCAAAGCCAGGAGGCACCGAGATTAGGGCAGTGATGCCCCTGTTAGGCACAAGCCCCAAGATTAAATGAGGGTCCATGGCAAAATGTTGGCCTCTGTTTCTCGGAAAGTGCCTCCTACCTGGGAGAAAACTCATGCTGGATGGGGGCACCTCAAACGGTGGTGCCAGGGGTGAAGCAATCCTGCTTCTTTGCCAAGCTCACCTCTGCCCCAGTCTTGGTATAAACGTCCCTCTTGCAGGTGATGGTTTCAATAAGTAAATAGTAGAGCAAGGCAACTTGTGGGTCCACATAGATTCCCACTGACTGGACATCTCCTGTGTAAGAGTTGGGTTTCTAGACAAAATATAGGATACCCCGTTAAATTTGAACTTCAAAAGCAGTAGATACTTTTCTGGCATAAGTATAGCCCAAATACTGTCTTTTTATTTTGCTAACTCTGGTAACCCTAATAGGCATAATGTGCTCTATTGATTACAACATTTGCCCAATCGCTCTGGGTAAATGATTAGACAGTTATTGAGTCCTTTTCTATGCATTGGACTGGCCTGTCTCCACCAGCCTTTTCAACTTGCAAAAGTGACAGAATTTCTCTAAGCCACCCACAGCGCTATTGTGAGAATTAGTGGGGGTAGGAGGTTTAAAATGCCTACGTAACATGCTAGTTTATGCATGTTTCCCGTGTCTACCCATCCTTCCTTCCCTCCTTCCCTTCCTCCATCCCTTCCTTCCTTCCTTCCATCCTTCCATCCAGTTATCCATCCTTTATTCATTCTTGGCTACCAACTAAGTGATAGGCACTGTTGCAGTGCTGGAAAGATTCACGTCCTTGTTGTGGGAAAGGCCTGTAATAACTCTGTAACAACTCAGAACAAATAATGAAAAATAACTGTCACACTGCTGGTGGTGGCCTACCCATTCTCTTTATTGGCTGATGACAATCCCAGGTGTCCTTTCTAAAGGATTTCCTTCCCAACAGGAGAACAGGTATAGCCTCACCTATCCATCCCTGGTTCCTTCACATAGGCCTCTGCCAAAGCCTGGTGGACACAGAATACAAGATGCCAGGATCCTGACCTCAAGGAGGGGCAGATTCTGAAGTTCAACTCCTCTCCAGAGCGGCGTTCTTGGTCAGCTCTCTGCCGGAGCTTCATCCTGTGTGCCTCCAACCCCGTCCCTGTTCCCCCAGCTCCAACCCTGCATTCTCTAAGCCCCATCCTGGCCTCCTGAGCCCCTCAACAAACCCTTGAAGGAGAAACAGCAGGCTCTGCTTCTGGGGAATAGCATCTAAGCCCACTTTTCACTTTCTAGATTTTCAAAGTATCATGATTTCGTTTGTCCCGTTTGCATTCAAGAATTAGGCAAGAGAGATCCATTGTGCTCCAATTTTACGAATAAGAAAACTGGACTCAAAGTTAAAGAGTTTGTACAAAGGCCACCACAGGCCAGCTGAAGCCAGACCAAGAGTCAGAGCCTCTGGCTCCAGGACGATGTTTCTACACCAGTGAAAACTTCTCAACTTCGGGCAGTGTGACCGCGAAGACTTCCTCAGCCCCACCAGGAACTTAATCCAAGAATCCATTTAATTTGCAGCCAGTGTCTCCTCCTTCTCCAAAGAATGTTTTACCACCTGCCACCCAGCCCTGGGCGGCTTCAGAGCTATAGACAATAGACCCTCAGTGACAAGAGCCACTGAAATACAAGGCTTTATTCTGCTACTGTGTTTGAGACATAAATTGTTCTTATCTCAAACCATTCTCTAAAAGGTTAAGAAAAAATCTGCATTTGTTTGTGGGACAAAAGGGTAAGAGCTCAGAGCTGAGTGTGGAGAGAGAAAGAATGTCATTACGACCAGCAGTTTGAGAGCAGAATCAGGGATGCATCACCGCCATTGCAGGGGAATCAGAGTGGGCTGTAGCCCATTCTCCCCTCTATCTGGGTGCAAGGTCTGGTGACTCAGCACCAGATTCCAGCTGGTAAAGCAGTGTGGGTATTCCATGGGGCAGAGCTGGGGTATGTGCAGCCGAGTCGCTGCTTAGCTCGCGTCCCGCATCAGTGCTCAGCTGGGGGCCCTGGTCAGTGCTCACCTGGGGGTCGAGTCAGGATACTTCACCATCCCACCCCCACCCCCTCCTGTTTCCTCCTTTAAATGTGCTTTCCATATGTGACTAGTTAAATTTCTATTAATTGTATTAAATAAAACCTAGTTCCACAGCATCTCTAGCCACATTTCAAGAGTTCAATAGCCACATGTGGCAACATCGAATGAAAAATAAATCCAGATTTAATAAGGAGATGCTTTATTCCTAAAGATTATTGCTGGTAAGGGGGTGGGGGCAGGACTCTATCACAAAAGGGGGAACGCCCTGATGGTCTGCAAGAGGGTTAGTCTTTTATTGAAGGGCACAAACAAGTCTAGAAAGAGCCAGTGTGTGAAGTGGGGTGAAAGGGTGGCATGATCGGGTCATAGAGCAGAGAAGATTTTTTCAAGAGGCCAACCAGGTCCCAAGAGGGAGCGAACGCCAGCTGAGCTGAGTGTGGGCCAGAGTTCAGGGCCCAGGAGCAGAAAGTCGTAAGCAAAGTTTGGTTAAAAAGTCTCTTGGATCAGTGGGGACTAGGCCGTCAGCTAATCGTTTACAAGGCACAGAATCAGCCTTGGAGGGTCCATGTCTGGCCTTGTCCCGGGGGAACTGCAGGGCATCCATGAGTCTTGTCTGAGTCATATGGGGAAAGGGACTTTTTGCAGGAAGCTGTTTCCCAGAACACAAAGGTGGAGGGATTTCTTAACCTTCTCTGTTTCCCAGGAGCACAGGGTTTAGGAGAAGCTCAGTGTTGCCACTGGCATCTGCCATGTTGGACTGCGTGGATTGGAAACCGTTCCCATTGCTGAAGACATTTCTTTGGGCAGTGCTGTTCTGTAACTGATAACGGGAATTTCTCCATTCAGATTTGTTGTGAGACAGGTCACCAGGGGGCTTCCTTGTCCAGAGCAGACACCCAAGAGCCCATGGGCACTATTTTCCTGTCTCACCAGCTGCTGGTGGCAATGCAGCTCTTCCAGTGCGTGCCAAGTTTCCTGAGACCCTGCCACGGCACCAGATCCCACTGCAGAACAGCCTCCCCAGGTGGGCCCTCCTCCCTTGTCACTTATTGGGAAAGATCAGCTTCATAAACCTGCAGGTGTCCTAGATTGATCCTTTGGCTCCCGGTCGATCTGCTGCACAGTGCATGGATTCCTGTACTCTGAGACCACTGCCTCCCCTCCCAGCCTCTGCAGGTCCGTGCTCCGTGCAAACCTCAACCACCATCCGGGACTGAACCCTTGGACTGAGACCCCATCTCCCACTGCAGGTGGCAGAGAGGACTTCCCCGGACACTGTGTGAAGCCCCTTAACCAGACTTTAGCCTGGCTTCCACCTGCACTAGGCTGTGTCCCCAGAGGTACCCCCAGCCTCTGTGCTGAGTCTTTGCTCAAGAAAACACAGTGTGGCCAAACCACAGGCTGTGCACTGTCCCCACCCCACTGCCCAGCCAGCCTCAGGAATTCTCCACTTAGCCCCTTCTGTGACTTCCCACTCTCTGCACACAGCCCCCATCCTTTTTTGTTCCCCCTTTTCACGTTCTCACGATCCCATTTCAGTCCCTCTCTGTTCTCCCTTTACAAACCCAGTCACCTCTGTCTTGGAGTCCAGTGCAGTTGACACTAGAGTCTCTTTCCTGCTGCAGGAGTCTCAATAAAATCTGTCCTGCTTCCTTTCACAAGTGTCCGCAGCTACTTTTCTTTGACAGCTCAAAAGTCACTCCCTGCACAAGCCTCCCCAGACCTACCCGGGCCTCCCACAGCCTCTCCCTCCAGACAGCCCACCCCAGCTTGCCATGGCACCACCTTGCCCCAGCACCACTGACATGAAGGATGATGCCACTCTGCAGCTCAGCCTTTCCTCCAGTCTTCAACACAGGGACAGCGTGTGCTGGAGCTCCAGAAACAGCACTGAAAGGTTTCAGCTGAGGGACTGTGAGGCCACTGCTCCAATGTGGACCCCATACATTTGGAGTCTTTCTGCCCTGGCTCCAGGTGCTCTTAGGATGAGGGCACCCTGTGGGGCACTGGGTGGGGTCTGCTCTTGTGGGATGCAGATTTTCCGAAGCAATAGTCCCAACGTGATGCTGAGTCTGTCTTGTGCTGTTTGTTTAGTTAGTTAGTTAGCCAGTTAACTTAGTGATGGGTGGAGCCATCTCCTGAATCATGCAGGGGGGATGCTCCCACGAGGCCACACCTGTCTTGGATGTTGTCTTCCCTGCCCCCACCAAGGAAACCTTGCACTGGAGCTCCTACCACGGGGTGGCCCCCAGGACCTAACTGCCAACCAACAAGGCTCCTTATGGAATAGCACCGACCCCCCTCTGGAAGTCAGAGCGTGAGTGTGTTACATAAGTTGCCTGCTTCTCCTTGTGCATTGGTATCTGGGTGTACCTGCCTCTGCTTTCCAGGGCTTCCTAACGCAGTGTTGGAGACAGATGTCAGACAGTTGTGATCTTTTCATTGTTTCCCTAATTTCACCTCAGAAGATGACTGATGGGAAGAAAGACGCAGAGCAGAGACTAATTTACAGCTAATTCTTCAAAACAGTCATGATTGGCTAAAGCCAAATGTGGTGGATGTTTTTTATTTAATTTCCAAATTTGCAATTAAGCAAGGAGCAGCAGTCGGTGGGTTCTCTCTCCACATCTCTGCAGGACGACTTGGCAGAGCACAGGGCAGTGGAGTTAGAAAACCCAGGACACTTGGGTGCTGTTGTGGTTCTGGGGATGGGAGATATAAGGCTCTGGACAGAAGGAAGCATCCTCCAGGGTCATCTCACACACTGATGGTCACTGGGCTGCCTGTTTAGTGGAACCTACTGAAGGTCAAACCCCTGTCCTCCTGGTGGACATTCCAACAGACCAGGTAGATAATAAAACAAACAAACAAATGTGATTGTATTGCTCTCTAATTATTTTAAAGAAAATGAATAAGGTGCTGTTAGAGTGACAGGTGGGAGTTAAGGAGAGATGGCCACGGTTCAGAGAAGTCCTCTCTGGGAAGATGACCTTAGTGCTGATCACCAGGGGGTCTGCGATGGTTAGTTTTTTGTATCAGCTTGGCTGAGCTATGGTACCCGGTTTTTCAATATAATCCTAATCTAGTTGTCGCTGTGAAGGTATCTTGTAGATGTGGTTAACACCTATCATCTCAGTTCATTCTAAGTAAAGCAGATGACACTTGATGATGTGGGTGGGTCATCCAATCAGTTGGAGGCTTTCAGCACAGAAACTGAGGTTATACCTCAAGAATGCATCATCAGCTTTTCCTGAGAGCTCCAGCCTGCCGGTCTGTCTTACAGGTGTCGGACTTGCCACCCCCCACAGTCCTGCGAGCCAACTCTTTGCAAAAATCTCATTAACTTATTTTTATTTGTACTTCTATTAACTAATAAACACACACAAAACATCCTACTTGGTCTAGTTCTCTGTTGGACCATGCGTGCTCCTAATACAAGGTCTGACACTGCGTGCCCTCCCTCTCAGTTTACCTCAGGCACAGTTTCAGTGGAACTCATTTACAAGTAGCTTCAGCTACTCAGATGTGCTGAAAACATCCAAATTTCTACCTAACCCTGACCCTCTCTCCTGTCTGCAGAGTCAAAAAATTCAACAGCCACAGCTGGACATGGAGGCTTGGATGGTACCAGGTATCTCAGCCTCATCATGCCCAGCATAAAACAAGCTAACATGCCCTCAAAGTTTCTCCCATATTCCTTTTTAAACAATAGTTCACTAGTCTTTAATTATAATGTAAAATAGACAAACAGGAGAGTGCATAAGTCATAAGTGCACTCTGTAGAGAGTTTAATGAATTTTCACCAAGCAAACACATCCATAAAATCACCACCCTCATCAACTTTCACATCACTAGGACCCCAGACATCCCCTGTGCCCTTTTCTAGCCAGGACCACCTTCCTCTTTGCAAAGTTAACCACATTCTGACTACCTAGGTTAGTTTTACCTGTTTTGAATTTCACAGAAATGCAATCACAGCGTATATATTCTTCTGTGTCTACTTCTTTCACTCAATATTATGTTTGTGGGATTCTTCCATGTAGTTTTGTTGATTAATAATTTATTCATCTTTATTAGCGTAGAGTCCTCCACTGTGTAATTATACCACAATTTACTTAATCGTTCTACTGTCAATGGATATGGGGGGTGTTTCCAGTTAGAGACTATCTTATGTGATGTAGCATGATGATTCTACACATGCCTTTGGTGCACATATATATGTGGCTCTGTAGGGTATATATCTATGAGTGAAGTTGCTGGATTCCACATTTCGTGTATGTTTATCTTTTGCAGATACCGTCCGACAGTTTCCCAAAACTAGCTGTAAAACGTAAAGCTCTCACAGAGTTGGAGTGTTCTAGTTGCTCCACTAGAACACTAGGACACTCCTTGCCAACACTTGGTGTTGTCCATTTCAATTTTACCTTTAGAGTATATGTTATGGTATCTTATTGTGATTTTCATTTGCATTTTCTTGATTAGTAATGAGGGTGAACACTGTTTCCCATATTTTTGGCCTTTGGGACGTCTTCTTTTGTGAAGTGACTGTTCAGGTCTCTTGCTAATATTTTATTGAGTATTTTTGGTTGTTTTTTCCTTGTTGATTTTGAAGACCTTTATTATATGTGTTGTGAATATCTTCTCTCATTCAATGGTTTGTGAATTTCCTCTTTTTGGTATCTTTTGATGAACACAATTTCCTGATTTTAGTGTAGAACTTTGTCATGTCTTTTCTATACAGTGAGTGCATTTTGTGTCCTGCTTAAGAAATCTTTGCCAACTAAAGATCACTCAAGTATTCTCCTAAGGTGTCCTTCTTTCACATACATATTTATATCTCTGGAAATGAATTGTGAGATGTGAATAGGACAAGATTTATTTTTTCCATCTGCATCTCCAATTGACTCAGCATCATTTACTGAAAAAACATTCCCCCACTGCTCTGAAGCACTGTTATTATAAATCATTTGTCTATAAAGTTTATATCTGCCTCTGGACTATATTCCCTTCCACTGGTCTCCTTGTCTGTCCTTGCATTACAGCACTGTCTTAATCACTGCAGCTTTACAATAGATCTTGATTTCTGCTAGCGTGATTCCTCCAACTGCATTCTTCTTTAAGATTGTCTTAGCTGTTCTTGGTCCTTTGCATTTTCATATAAATTTTAGAATCGGTTTAGGAAGGTTTTTAGAATAACTCTATTTCAAAAAAGAAATGCTGGCCAAGATTTTGTGTAGGATTACATTAAACCTATAGATCATTTTGGAAATAATTGACATTTAATTATTATATATTTCAATCCATTATTTTTTTAAATTTCTCCAAAGAATATTTTGTAGTTTTCTGGGTAGAGATCTTTGCACATATTTTGTTATTCCTAAGAATTTAGATTTTTCAAGTCACGGTTAATGGTGTCCTTTTAAACTCTATTTTATATTGTATTTGTTTTTGGTATACAGAAATAATATTGAGCTGTGTATAATGACCTTGTCCCCAGAGATGTTGTTAAATTTACATATTAATTATCTTGGTTTATCTATAAATACCTTAGAATTCTCTACATAAAAATCTTATCATTTGATAATAATGGTTTTCTTACTTTTACCCAGTATTAAAACTGTAATTTCTTTTTCCTGCCTTATTTCACTGCCTAGATCTTCCAGTACATTTCTGAATAGAAGTGATGGTAGCTTGTCTTGTTCCCAATATGTATCAGGTAACACACCATCAATGTTTTCTCATAAACTATAATGCTCATTGTGGTTATATCTTAGTTTTTTGTTGGTTTTTTACCATGAATCAGTGTTGAATTTCATCAAATTTCCTTGTGTGTATATCTATTGAGATGATCATATAATTTCTCTTCTTTATTTGGTTATAATGGTGATTTAAAATGACTGATTTTCAAATGTTCCCTTTGTATTCCTGCACAGTGGCACTCCTGCAATAAACTCAGTTTGCTTGTAACCTATTGTCTATTTCGATACGTCATGGACTTGATTTTCTAATACCTACTTTGGGAATTTTTGCATCTGCATTTATTAGAGACATTAGTCTTTGTATTGGTTTCCTATTGTCACTGTAACAAATTTCCACAAACTTATTGCTTTAAAGAACACGAATCTATTGCCTTTCAGTTCTTCAGAGCAGAAGTTTAAAATCAAGACGTCAGCAGTGCTGCTTCCTTCTTGGTGCTTCAGAAGAGAATCTACTTTCTTGCTTTTCTTTTAGCTTCTAGGGGCCACCTGCTCTCTTTGGTTCATAGCCCTTTCTTCTCATTGTTTCAATTTCTTGTTTTAGTCCTCACAACTCCTTCTACCAACTCTGATATTCCTGCCTTCCCCTAGTAAGGGCACTTGTGATTACATTAAGCTCACCTGGCTAATCCAGGATAATTTTCATATCTCAGACGCTTGACTTAATCACCTCTGCAAAGTCCCTTTTGCCATAAGATATTCACAGGTCCAGGGATTAAGATGTGGACATTTTTGGTGGTGGAGTGGGATATGATTCAGCATACCACAGTCCCTAAACAATATTTATTTGTAAAGTACACATAAGGTCTTATCAAGAGGTTCTGATCTCATCAAGACAACTGCGAAATGTTTGCTCTCTTTCTATTCTCTGGAAGAGTATTTTGTAGTTAAGAGTTTTGCATATTTCGTTGTTCTGTAAATGTTTAGAAGAATGTAAAGGCACATAGACTCAGAAGATATCTGGGGGTTAATGGAGAAATTTTAATTATCAATTTAATTATTACTTTAATAAATAGGCACCTTTTTAGATTTTTCTATGTCCTCTTGAATGAGTTTTAGTCAATTGTGGTTTTCATATTTTAAGTTTTGCCTTCTTTCTTCCTCATTCTCTCTCTCTCTCTCCCTTTCTTTTTTTCTTAACCTTATTCAGTACCGTCAGACGTTTATCTAATGTATTATTCTTTCTGATGAAACCAATATTTGCTGTTGTTAATTTATTTCATTATAATAGTTTGCTTTTTTCTTTAATTTCTAATTTTACCTTCATTTTGTATTTAACTATCATTTTAAATTTAATTTACTGTTCTTTTACCAGCTACCTGAAAATGATATTTAGATTGGTTTTGAGCCTTTAATCTTTTTGATTATTAAGTCCATACATTTCCCTTGAAACACAGCTGTATCTCATGTATTTTTCACTGTAGTTTTATAACCATACATGACAAAATATTTCTCAGTTTCCTTTGTGAATTGTTTTCTTTGAGCCATGTTTTATTTAGAAACGTATTACTAGTTTTTCAGATATTTGAAAACATCAACTCTATTATGGTCAGAGAGTATGACATGTATAACTTCAATCATTTCTTGAGACTTGCTTTATGGTTCAACTAAGGGTAAGTTTGGTAAATGATCCATATGCACATAAAAATGAGTAATCTACATTTGATGGATGCAGTGGTCTACATTTTTAATTATGTTAAATTTGTTAATCATGTTGTCAAAATTTTCTATATGATAAATGATCATTTTGTTTGCTTTTGCTTTTAGTTATGAAATGAGATATGTTGGAATCTCCCATTATGATTGTTTCTTTGTCAGTTTATGCTCTTTATTCTATCAGTTTTGGTTATGCATACATACAGGCTATGTTCACAGGTGATAGTATCTGTAGAATTGTTTTATTTCCCCAGAGGAGTGACCCTTTAATTGCTATGAAATATTTCTTTTTTAACTAGAAATTTTTTCTGCCTTAACGTCTACTTTGTCTGATATTTGATGGTGACATCACTTTGTCATTACTATGATGAACATTGTTACTGTTGTTTTCAGCTATGTTTTACTTGGTTTATCTTTTTCCATCTTTTAATATCAGCCCTTCTGTATCTTTAGTTTTAAGATGTGACTCATAAAAAGTATATAGTGTATTTTTTCCTTTACTATGAAAATCTTTGTAAATTAATCAGTGTACTTAGTCTGTTTGTATGTAATGTAAACACTGATATTTTTGGATCAAAATTTCCTGCCTTAATATTTCTACATATCATATCTGATCTATTTCTATTCTTTCTTTTCTTAACATTTTTTAGTTGATTCCAGTATTTTTATTGTTCTTTTTTTCCCATTATCCTAACTCATTATTTATGTCTCCTTTTACTATGTATTTAACTTGTGTGGAGGATTACTTCCATCCTTGACTTGTCAACTTTTAGAATATTTTATCTCTACTTGAACATAAAAACAGTGCAATACTTTAATCCCCTTCCTTACTTTTCCACCATTATTGCCTTATATTTTAATTGTATATATTTAAAACTCTCATAATTGTTACTATATGCAATTATAATTACAATTATTACTACATATGTAATTATACATATTTACATATAAACATATGTAATTATATGGCTAAAATCACAATTATATATACAGTGTACATATATGTTTTCTTCCTTCATTTATATGCTTCTACTGGGAGTCATTTCTTTTTACCTGAACAACTTCCGTAGTTTCCATAGTGAAAGTTGTACTAGAGTCTAATTATTTCAGTAGTTGTCTAATTATGTCTTCATTTTACCTTTAGTTTTGATATTCTTTCAGCATATAGAATTCTGGGTTTTCTTTCATCCCTATGAGAGACCACTGTCTTTTGGATTCTGACATTTTTCTTGAACCCTCTTTCTTATTGGTTTTTTTTAAGGTAGAGTAATTTATTTTCTCTGATTACTTTTAAGATTTTTCTCTTTGCCTTTGTTTTTTACAGGTTTGACTTAAATAAGTGTGTGTATGTGTGTATGTTTGATTTTTTGGTCAATTTGGGGAAAATATTAGATGAATATTACTCTGTTCTATTTTTTCTTTTTTCTTTGTTTGATTCTGATTACTTACATACTGGACTTTTTATCATGTCTTGTATGTCTCCTTATGCCCCTTTAAAATACTTTCCATCCTTTTCTGTCTGTTGCTTTAGTCCAGATATTTTCTGATAAACTGTCATTTCATTTAGTCATCCTCTTTACTTATAATATTTATGAATTTGGTTATCCAGACACACATTTATGATCACATATAAAATGTCTAGTAAATTAGAAATACTGCTTTTAAACATTCTCAGCCTCACAAAATGATTTTATTTAAACTCATGTTCCCCTGGCATCACTCTTTGTCACAACTCAGGTAACAGTTGAGTCATGTAGATAGTCCTCCAAAGGACTTTGCCTTCATTTCCAGCTAAATTGTTTTCAGTTTTTTCTTGAATTGTATAAGATACTATTAATGAAGATTTACCCTAAACTTCATATACACACTTGCATAATATTTAGTATAGTTGATTGTTGATTCAACATCTAAATGTATGTTTATGATTGCTACAAAAGAACTCCATGATAGTTGTTTTTTTGTTGTTGTTTTTCTTTTTATAACTGAGATATAATTTGCATACTATAAAATTCACTATTTTAAAACACAAAATTCAGTGGTTTTAGTATATCCTCAGGGTTGTGTAACCATTACCACTATCTAATTCCAAAACATTTTTCATCACCCCCAAAGAAACTTCATACACATAACAGTCGCTCCTCACAACCCACCCTTCACTCCCAGACTTTAATAACCACTCATCCAGTTGACGTTTCTGTGAATTTGCCTATTCTGGACATTTTATACAAAAAAATTATATGATACATGATCTTTTGTAACTGGATTCTTTCACAAAGCATAATGTTTTCAAGGTCCATCTATATTGTTGTAAGTGTCAGTACTTCATTACTTCTTGTGGCTGAATATTCCATGTCTTATGGATATCTAACATTTTGTTTATTCATTCATCTATTGAAGGACTTTTGGGTTGTTTTCACTTTTGGCTATTGTGAACAATGCTAGTAGGAATGTTTGTATACAAGTTCTTGTTTGAACATTTGTTATAAATTCTCTTGGGAATATATCTAGGAGTGGAATTGCTGGGTCATATGGCATCTCTGTGTTTAACTCTGAGGAACTGCAAAACTCCCTTCCACAGTAGCTGCACCATTTTACATTCCCACCAGCAATGTACCAGTGTTCTAATTTCTCCACTTACTGGCAAACTTATTGCCCATATTTTGGTTATAGCTATCCTGGGGAGTGTGAGGAAGTATGTCACTGTGGTCCCTAATGTCTAATGATGTTGAAAATCTTCTTATGTGCTTATTGCCCATTTGTGTATGTTCTTTGGAGAAATGTCTATTCAAGTTCTTGCCTATTTTTGAGCTGGGTTATTTATCTTTTTGTTGTTGAGCTGTAGGAGTTCTTTATATAAGCTGGATACTAAAGTGTCATAAGATCTATGATTTGCAAATGTTGATATTTTCTCCCATTCTGGGGCTGGTCTCTTGACTCTCTTGATAGTGTCCTTTGATGCACAAAAGTTTTTAATTTCAGTGAAGTCCAGTTTATCTAATACTTCTTTTTTTGGTAACTTATCTAGGAAATCATTGCCTAGTCCAACATCCTGAAGGTTTACACCTATGTTTTCCTTTAAGAAATTTATACTTTGAGCTCTTACATTTAAGTCTTTTGTTCATTTTGAGTTAATTTTTATAAATTGTTTGTGGAGTGGCCCAAATTCATTTTTTGCATATGGATATTCAACTGTCCTGGTGCCATTTGTTGAAAAGACTATTCGTTCCCTATTGAGTGGTTCTAGAAAATCCCTTGCAGAAAATCAGTTGACTCTCAAGTTCACCCAACATATCCCCATGTCTATCCTTATGCCAGCATCACACTGCCTTTATTACTGCTTTGTGGCTGGTTTTGAAATTGGGAAATGCAAATCTTCCAATTTTGTTCTTCTTTTTCAAGATTGTTTTGGCTATTCTGGTTCCCTTGCAATTTCATATGAAGTTTAGAATTGGCTTGTCTGTTTTTATGTTTTACAAAGTCAGTTCAAAATTTTATAGGAATCGTGTTGAATATGTTAAACGATTTGGGGAATGTTTTCTTCTTAATAATATTAAGTCTTTTAATTCATTAACATAGGATATTTTTCCATTTGTTTATGTCTTCTTTACTTTTTTCAACAATGTTTTGTAGTTTTCAGTGTACAAGTCTTGTATCTATTTTATGGAATATATTCTTAAGTATTTTGTTCTTTTTGATAGTATTGTAAATAGAATTGTTCCCTTAATTATATTTTTGGATTGTTCTTTGACAACATATAAGAACACAAGTAATTTTTTTTGTTGTTTTTTGTGGTACACGGGCCTCTCACTGTCGTGGCCTCTCCCATTGTGGAGCACAGGCTCTGGATGTGCAGGCTCAGCGGCCATGGCTCGTGGGCCTAGCTGCTCCACGGCATGTGGGATCTTCCCAGACCAGGGCACGAACCCGTGTCCCCTGCATCGGCAGGCAGACTCTCAACCACTGTGCCACCAGGGAAGCCCACAACTGATTTTTGTATATTGATGTTGTATCCTGAAACTTGATGAACTCATATATTAGCTCTAATAGTTTTTTGGGGGAGGTGAATTCTTAGGGTGTTTTCATGAATAAGATTATGCCATCTGCATCTAGAGATAGTTTCCCTTCTTTTCCAATCTAGAAAACTTTTATCCCTGAGTTTAGTAAGTTGGGTCTTCTGTTTCTTTTAATTGGTCAGTCTAGGTAAATGTTTGTCAATTTTATGATTAAAAAAAAAAAAGCTTTTTATTTTATTGATTTTCTAGTCTCTATTTTGTTTATATATAATTTAATCTTTGTTATTTCTTTATTTTACCTTGTTTTGAGTTTAAATTGTTGCCCTTCTGTTTCTAGTTTCTTAAGGTGGAAGTTTAGGTAATTGATTTGAGATTTTTTTTTTTTTTTTGCAGTACGCAGGCCTCTCACTGTTGTGGGCTCTCCCGTTGCGGAGCACAGGCTCCGGATGTGCAGGCTCAGCGGCCATGGCTCAAGGGCCCAGCCGCTCCGCGGCATGTGGGATCTTCCCAGACCGGGGCATGAACCCGTGTCCCCTGCATCGGCAGGCGGACTCTCAACCACTGCGCCACCAGGGAAGCCCGACTTGAGGTCTTTCTTCTTTCCTTAGTGTCAGCATTTACAGCTGTAAATTGGCTTCTGAGCACTGCTTTCACTGCATCCCTAAATTTTGGTAGGTTGTGTTCCAAAATCCATGTCAAGGTTTTTTTCTAATTTTTCTTGCTATTCCTTCTTTGACCCACTGGTTGTTTGATTTCCACAGATTTATCAGTTTCCCAAACTTCCTCATTTTGTTGATTTCTAATTTCATTCCATTGTTGTCAGGGAACATGCTTTGTGTGCTTTCAATACTTTTAAATCTATTGAGACATTTTACGGCCTACCATATGGTCTATCTTGGAGAACACTTCACGTACACATTTGATGCTATTGCAAATGTAATTGTGTGTCTGCTGCTGCTGGGTGGAGTGGTCTACAAACATCTCTTAGGTCTAGTTGGTTTATACTATTTTCTTGCTCATCTTCTCTCTAGTTGTTCTGTTTATTATTGAAAATGGGATATTGACATCTCCAGCTATTGCTATGGAATTGTCTATTTCTCCTTTCAATTTTGTCAGTTTTTCCTTCTCTTTCATTAACTGCATGTGTGTTGATCACCTGCTATGTCTACCTGATTACTGTATTAATTCTCCTTCAAACTTTATTTTCCTTAAAACCCCATCTATTGAGATCTTGATTTCTACTACTGCTGTAGTTTAAATTATTTCATTTAAAAATATATTTGTTTTCTTATCAAATTTTGCATTTTATCTTCTATATTTTTAAATTTTAGTAAAGTTTATATAAAATAGCTTCTATATAGAAATCTTGGGGTTCTATTCCTAATATTTGTTTTTTCTCTTTTCTCTGTTTCCTTGGTTTTGTACTGCAGGCTGATATGCCTGATGATTTTTTTTTTTGAATGTCAGAAATTGTATATAAAAATTGTATAGATGATTTAATGTTACCACTTTCCCTCACAAAGCATTTACCACTGCTTCTGGCAGGCTTTTTTGCTGGGGCTAGTTCCCAGCTATGAATTCGTTTATTTGGAGCTGAGTTTCAATGTTTGCAAATTCTGGCCTAGGTTTGGCTTTGCTTTTAGTCTTCTGTAGCCCTTCCAGAAATCCTAAATTAAAATTTGGATTATTTTATAGGGCTTTTCCTTTGAAAGGTTTAAAAAACATTTATATCTCCTGGCCACAGAAAAGTACCAAAAGCTCCGTTCAGCTTCTTAGTCCCAGTTTCCACTTAAAAATCCAACACACAGGCAAAGCCAAGAGCAGCTGAGGCCAGCCCAGATCAACTAAACTGCCCTCCCTCCAACACATCCTTAACCTGCCAAACTTTGAGTAAAAAAACAAATAGCTTCTGGGGTAGTGTGTTATGCAGAATGTGGGATTAACTGCCTGAGATACTACTTTTCTCCATAAAGAGTTCTTATTATCTTTGCAATGCTGGGTTTGCAAACACCTCTCAGATGAAGCTTTTGCCTTGAGGTAATTTGCCTGCACAGCTGGAAGCAGATTCAACCATCCCGACCATTTTCTGGCTGCTGAACTCCTAAACATGTTTCAAGATTCAGCTCCAGAAAAGCTCATCTGAATTCCTTAACCCACCTTCTAACCCCTAACCCCTCAAAACCTTAGTGCTCAAATCTGTTAGGGCAACGTTCGCATTATAACCCTCCAGTAACTTGCACGTGCTGCCCCGGATGGCCCCTGCACGTTGAATATGCAAGTTGGCAACCTGTTATCTTTGGATCCTCAGTGCAGTGTCTGGCACTTGTTACTGGCTTAATTTGTGCTCATACAATGATGGATAACAGTGACAGTGTCTGAAAGCTGTGTGATATTTCATGGTATACAAAATATCAATACTTTTACAACATTATTGTTTTTTGTTTTTGAGTCTCACATTGAGGACTGACTTTGTTACATAAGGTTGACACTATCTTTGGGACAAGCTTTCTGACTGCTTCATATATGAAGAAATTAGACCTCAATGAGCTTAAGTAACTGGCCTGAGATTACAAGGCTTTTAGTAGAACAACGGGGATTAGGATCCATACTCTTTTCATTTTGCCATATGGCATCTCCATACAAGCTGGCTTTCAGGCACCCACCGATGGGAATTTAAACAGAGGCCTTTGGCACTAAATTTGGCTTCACAGTGTTGGCAACCCCTTCCATTTTCACGTTCAGCACATGGAACCACAAACTCCCTAGAAATTCAGAACTTGTCCACTGGATACCTGGGCTGACACACACTAATCCTTGTACTCACTAACCAAGAGCTTTCTCACAAAGTAAATCGAAGTTGCAAGCTTTCATCTGAGAGGAAGGCTTTTGTTTGTGAAGAATTATACCAGGAGGCCGCTGGCAGCTTTTGTCAGATGACATGCAAACATCTGTTCCAGTCAAAGTCTCCTCACTGGCTCATTTGCAGGGAACAAGAATCTCCTCTGGCAGTGAGAGCAGACCTGGTGAGGTGGCCTTAGCTGGAATTTGGTTGTTTTCTGGGTTACCCCCACCCCCATTAAGCCCTGCGGGCCTAAGACTCCAGGTGACTGATGATCTAGTGGTACCCAGCGTGGCTGGGAGGGCAGGTGCCTCACCAAGCCCAGGGAGGAATGTCCCAAGGTACCCTCACCTGACAGAGGACCAGTGAGCATCTTCGGTTGAGGTCAGGGGGCAGCGTCTGAGGATACCCCGCTCACCCTGCCAATCCTGAGATGTGGATTATAGTAGGAAGGAGCTAGAACACAGAAAACAAAAAGTTTTTAGTGACTGTATGAGTCTTACTGAAAATGTTCCTCTTTGGAGCAGGTACGAGGGAGTGGACTGGCCATTCCTCCATGTGGTTTGGGGTGTTGTGAGGACTCAAGCTGCTGCTGGTTGTGTGGGGCTCCATCTACACTGATGTAATACTTAAGGACTCTGCTGTTGGGATGCACTTTATGATTACTGTCATGACTCCTGTGACCCCAGGTCTGGGACTCCTGTCTCCATGTTGACCTTCACTCTCTTGAACTAGACTTGACATGTGTGTAGCAGAGAGGGCAATGGCTAGAAGGGAAAAAAGAAATAATACATGTTAAAGTATCAAGGGTGTGGTCAACTTGTGTGGTGCCCACCAAAGCAGACTACAGCTGTCTACAGAGGAACATTGTATTCTCAAGTTGAGTCTGATATCATCCACTGGTCATTGCTATGGTGTGATGATGCTCACGTCCACTGATCGGACACACCGTACATTAGCAAGTGTGTCCTGGATACCTGTTACACTTTAGGGATTTTCTCTGTCAAGGTAAGGGTGTAGACTCTAGAGATGTATTAACAGCATCAGAACCAATCAGAGAAATTCCAAGGAATTGGCCCCCATGATTCTAGAAGCTGAGACATCCCACATCTGCTGTCTGCCAGCTGGAGACCCAGGATGGACAATGGTTTAAGTTCTAGTTCAATGTCCTGGCTCAAAACCAGTCAGTCAGGGAGAGCAAATTCTCTATTGATCTATCTTTTTGTTCTTCTCTCTCTTTTTTTATCAGTACCTGCTTTTCTGTATCTTTGCCAATTCAGATATATCATCAGGGACTTCCCTGGTGGTCCAGTGGGTAAGACTCTGCAGTCCCAATGCAGGGGGCACAGGTTCGATCCCTGTTCAGGGAACTTGATCCCGCATGCGTGCCGCAACTCAGAGTTTGCATGTTGCAACTGAGAAGTCCGCATGTTGCAACTAAAAAAAATCCCACATGCCGCAGTGAAGATTGTGCAAGACCTGGCACAGCCTAAATAAATAAATAAATCTTTTCTTTAAGGAAAGGATTTCTCCAGATATAACTTCAGACTTATTGATCTTTACCAATCTATACATGAAAGTGGTATTGCTTTATCATTTAAATTTTCATTTCTCTTATTATGATAAGGCTGAGCATCTGTTTTTATTTTTAATTTTTTTCTTGAAGGAAATTAATTTACAATTTGTGTTAGTTTCAAGTATACAGCAAAGTGATTCAGATATATATATATATATATATATCATATATATTTTCTATTTCAGATTATTTTCTACTATAGGTTATTATAAGATAATGAATATAGTTCTTTGTGCTATATAGTAGGTCCTTGTTGTTTGCCTATTTTATATATAGTAGTGTGTATATGTTAACCCCAAACTCTAAATTTATCTCAGCTCCCTCCCGACCCCTGATAAGCCCATTGGTAACCATAAGTTTGTTTTCTATGTCTGTGGGTATATTTCTGTTCTGTAAATAAGTTCAAACATCTTTTAATTCGTATAAGATCCATTTCAATTTCCTTTTCTGGGAACTATACATACCTTTTTGGGGCCCATTTTTCTATTGTGAGTAGGTTTTCTTATTTATTTTTAGGGACTGTCGGAAATTAGCCCTTGTCTGGTATATGAATTGCAAAAGTTTGGGAAATTTGATGTTCATAGAAATATCACGTAAGAACAGCACCCCCTCCACAGCAAATACACAAACCTTTCCCAAGCATGGGGAGAATACTGCACATACAGACTTCCACTTGTGGAGAGCTAAACTCCTGAAGGGAGGTTTTGGATTGGGAGAATGTCATGCTTTGTCAGAGAATCAGATGTGTATTGTTTTGAAAAAACATAAAATGCACGTGTCTGTACAAATGACCTAGAGTTTCTAAGTTACCTACATAGATGAAAAGTTAATGTTTTATTGTGTATGATACAGCTGACCTGGGTCTCTCTGATGGGAATATCCACCGGTTCATTTCAGGCACAGGGGAAGATGACAGTCACCTTGGGCCCTTCCTGCCATGCCTTTCCGAGATCAACACATCATCCAAAAGTGAAGATAAGCTCACAGTTTGGGTGCCCTATCGCCAGCTGCACACGTAGCGCTCCACTGAGATGTCTATATCTTAGGATGTAATGGAGAACAGTTGGGACATAAAAAATTATCTTATTTTCTCATGACACCGAGAAAGAAAATGTGTTGTTTGACCCCAAATACAGCAGAAGACAGCTTGTGAACTAAAAATGAGGCACAGAAAACTCTACTTGGTTTCTTTGGATAAATAAATGTATAGACTACTTAAGAGAGAGACTCCCTGGGGAGGGCTGTGGAAATAGAGGACGACTCACTACCTCTTCTTACAGAGGACGTGGGGTGTAAGTCAGTCACCCAGTATGAGCTTGAACCAGGAGGGCGGTGGTCACTGGATTTGATTTTAATTTGTCTATTGATAGTAAACATTTCATATGCTTTTTGTTGTATTCAGGCCACAGACAGATTGGATGAGCCCCCCTTCCCCCAATGGAGAGGATAATCTGCTTTACTCAGTCTAGGATTCAAATGCTAATCTCATCTGGAGTTAATCCAACATCTGTGCACCCCGTGGCCAGTCAGCTTGGCACATAAAATGAGCCATCACTGTCCAACAACCTACCCGGGTTCTAATCCAGACCCCACCACTCCCCAGCTATGTGACACCCACCAGCAAGTCTGAGCACCTCTGTGCCTTGATTTTCTCATTTTCACAATGAGGCTAAAACACAGAAACTGACTGAAGGGGCTATGATGAGGCTTACATGAGAAAATGCCCATAAAGGGCTTAGATAATGTCTGGTCCATGTAAGCACTGAGGAAAAGGTGCTGTCAGCTCCCATGAGCCACACTGGGACCCCACCCTGAACCTGCCACCTTCCAGACCCCAGCCCATCCTTCCCGCCTGTACGTGACCTTCCCTCTCTCCCTCCCTCCCTCCCTCCCTCAGACTCCACTGTTTGAACACAAACTGTCCTCTGCAAACACTCTCTGGATTAATGAATGATGTCTGAAAAGAAGGTTTCGTCTTCTTCCCCTAGTGATCCCTGAAGCAAAGTCAGCTACAGAAAACATATTTCTCTGATCTGGAACATCCTATAAACAAGCCTTAATTAAAAAATAAAAAAAAAATTAAAAAGTTTTAGAGCAGCCAAAATGGAAATACATAAACTCTCGACAGAAAGTACTAAATAGCGGCTATCACACGTATAAATGAGCACTCTGAGAGGGTAGTTGAGGCAGGCCCCGTGCTGCGGACTCGGAAGCCCGTCAAGCAGAGGAGGGTGAACGGCATGGTTTAGGGATGTGCAGACACTCGCCTACATTTCATGGCTATTTTGGATGATTAAATAACTGTTAATTGACTCTCTAAATTTTATGTATGAAAAGATACATTTGCTTCTTGAGTGCAAGTTTATAATTTAGTTATGTTTTAATAATGGCGTAGATCATTCAAAAAAAAAAAAAGATTGTTTCAAAGCTGGACCACGCGAAGCTGATGGATGAGGAGCACCCCACCGGCCCCGAGCCTCAGAAGTCAGGCCCTGCCAGGCACGCACGGCCCCCGTGGTCACACTCACCAGCACTCCTCCTCTGGTTTCTCTCCTGGCTTCTAGCTTTTTCTCTTGCGTAGAGTCATTAGTTTTTTGTCATTTTTGTTCTTCATTCATTTACACACATGTGGAATATGAAGGTTTTTGTAATTCTTAGCTTCGTCAGTCATGTATTTAATAAATGTTAATTAAACCTTATGTCCTGGGTGATGTGCTCGGCACTACAGTGATGGGCGAGACACACACTGTCTGGGCCTCCTAAGCATGACTCTGCAGTGGAGGAGAGATGTGAACAAGACGGTGATGATGCACGAGGGCTGTGCGTTGTGACAGGGGCCATTAGAGAGAGAAAGCAGAGGCCGAGGGTGGGGGTGTGTCGGGGTGCCTGAACCTGGGTGGTCCCAGGGGAGCACGGGGCTCCCTTCCCCGCCTGCCCGCAGAGCTGCCACGCAGAACAACCCTGCAAGGACTCTGCTCTTTCCTCCACACCGTCCTTGATCACGTGGACTCGGGGGACCCTCTGCATCCTGATGGGGACCGGGTGGTCTGCATCCCAGTTCCTGGCTGGGGCAGGTGGGGGTGGTGACATCGCCTCCTGGGGCTCCTGCAGGGTGACCCACTCCAGCATCCCTGGTGCCCCTGGGTCACGTGGCCTCTTTGCTGTGGGCAGCCCTGGGCCCAAATCCACAGCCCAGGCAGACTCTCGGCTCAGCCGTGAACCCGGGGTGGCGTTGTGGGCACCCCTGCCGCCCAGAGCAGCAGCCGTCTCGGGGAGCTTGCTGGGAACACGAGGCCCACCCAGGCCCCCGTGCCCTGGCCAGAAAGACTGACAAGGTCGCCTGCCGAGGGTTTCAGAGAGTAGGAGGCGGATGTGGAAGACAGAGGTAGAGGGAGGGGAGGAGCCAGCTCTGGGTGGGGGGGCGCAGGGCTGGGGGTACCTTGGACAAAAGCTACTTGACTTCACTTCTCTAAACTCTGATCTGCTCCTCTTTCAAATCAAGGACAGCCACGACCGCCTCCCATGACTGGATCAGATGAAATGCAAAAGAAAATGCTCAGGGCTTGGGGCACAGAGAGGGGTCTGTGTTCTGTAAGCAGAACGGTGGCTCCTGTGTTAAAATACATCCCACTTTCAGCCCAAGCTGAGGGATGGACGCTCTAAGTGGAGAGTTTGGGCAACAGAGACCTTGCTTGCCTCACCTTAGAGGAAGGGTGGCCAGATGCCCAGATCTGCCTTCAGACTTCCCTGGCCCTGCGGGTCCCCAGGGTGCCTCTTGGAGCACAGGAGTGTCGCTTTGTTCAGGGCTCACGCTAAGGACACCTGATCAGCTGGGGCTGCTGGCTTCACCTTGCGAGAGCCAGGAGGACACAGCTCACCTCCACCCCTCCTCAGGACTCCAAAGACCTGGCCGGGCCACCTGTGGGTGCCTCCTTCCCCGCTGGCCTCTCAGGACTGCAGGGGATCACCAGGGCAGCCAGCCAGGGGCAGTCCTGGGAGCATCAGAGAGAAGGTCACCCTCTTTGCTGAGAGCCCAGGGAGCTGGGGCCCACCCTCAGGTTGGTGCCCCTTCCTCTTGGACCACAGGAGGGAACATTCAAGACCCTGCCCAACCCTCTACACGCGCCCCTAAAAAATTCAAGTTTGTCTTATCCAAAGCGGTTCACTGGTGTCAAGACAGGGACCCTGGAACTGTGTTCCTTCACTCTGCAAATATCTGCTGAGTGTCTGCTGTGCCAGGACCCTTTAGAGGGAGACAGACAGGCCCCACCTCCGGGATGTAAATCAACAGGGAAAATCCCAGCAACCAGCTGGGTATATACAGAAGAGGCAGAGAAGGGCCGCCGGAAGTGCTCTCTGAGCTGGGGGAGGGGAATGCGGTACCCGCAGGAGAGCAGGCACGGCCATGTGCGAGAGTCAGAGCATGTGGCCGGGGGATGCCCGACAAGCGCACCAAGTGTCCCTGTGCTCCACCCCCGGGGGACGGCCTTCCTCCTTCCCCAGAGGCCGGCTGCTGGCCTCAGTGCTGGCCCTAGGGGAAGGCCCTGGGACTCACACCCTCCAGTGTGGAACCCCCGTTCTGAGCTCCTGCCTTTTGAGGAGCATGTTTCAATCTCTTCTTGGCATTTACACAGCACTTTTGAAACTGAGCAGGGCCCTGTGGGGCTCCTGGGCACAAAAGCCTTCCTGTGTCCCCCATTTCTTTAACTACAGGAAATAGGCTTCATTCAGCCTCCATAACCTTCCCTGAGCTCCAAAGGGCAGGTTCAAACAGATGTTAATTAGGGAAGGGAGGCCCGGTGGAGACAAGGGAGGAGAAACCAAGAAACGACAGTGCAGCCTGGGGGCAGGGTCCTGGCTCCCCCTTGGGATACACACAACACTATCTTTGAGCTGTTTTGCAGATAACCTCCCCGCCCCCCGCCAGGTGGAAGAACTTAACTGCATGCTGCCCACCAGCACGTAGACTCCAGACCTGTTGGAACCAGAAGGTTGATGCTGACTCCCGATGACCTCACCACCAACCAATCAGAAGAACGTCCACGAGCTGACCACGCCCTGCTCCTTGAACCATTGCTCTAAAACTCCTCACTACTACCCCCTCCAGGGTGGGACACTCAGTCTTGAGGGCATGAACCCTCTGTGGCCTCCTTTGCCTGGCAGAGCAATAAAGCTATTCTTTTCTACTTAATCCAAAACTCTTTTCTCCGAGAGTTAATTCAGTGTCGGGGGAGAGAGGCCAGATTCGGCTTCACTTTCAATGACCAGCGTTTCTCCACACGTCCCTCTAGGGCTCAAGGTGCCGCCCTGGCAATGCAACCTTGGACGGCACAGCTCCATCCTGAGGCCCCATTAAAAGGTTCTCAAGAAAATTAAGCTCCCTGAGGTTTCCAAGGTTTCCTGATCACATGTCAGGAACTGGAAACCCACTGCCCTCTCAAGCCCATTTATATGCCTTCTTGAGCCCATCCCTGGGATGTGGGGATACAGGGTTGGTATGACTTTGCTTCTCTTCTAAGCCAATAGCTCATTAGGAAGCTGAGAATTTGCCATCAGGGACAGTAGAGCTGTGTGTACTAGAAACATCCTCATTCTGGAAGAAATGAGGGCCAGAGAAAATCTCTGGGCAGTCCAGCTCCAGACCAGGATGGTACTGAATGCTGACCGCAAAGAGAAGGTGGCAGGGAGTCTATTTCAGCTTGGCAAGGCTCTCCCCCAGGGTCCTCCCACCCCCAGGACACGGGCAGCCGCCCTCTTTCCCATTTCTTCTGTGCTCAGTACACACCTCATTTATTTCACAGCTGAAGTGGGTTCAGTTGTGGCTCCTGCCAAAGACACGGCCATCTGGAACCTCAGAGGGTGACCTTATTTGGAGCCAAGGTCTTTGCAGATGTCATTCAGGGAAGGATCTCGTAATAAGATCATCCTGGATTAGAGTGGACCTTAAACCCAATGACACATGTCTTTATAAGAGACAGAAGAGGGTACAGAGACACAGAAGATGGGCACGTGAGGATGGAGGCGGAGATTGGGTGATGCGTCCACAAGCCAAGGGACGCCCAGGCCCCGGCAGCACCGAGAGCTGGGGGACAGGCCTGGGCACGTTCTCCCTGGGAGTCTCAGAAGGAGCCAGCCCTGCTGACGCCTTGATTTCAGGCTTCTGTCCTCCAGACTGTAAGAGAATAATACATGTCTGCCACTTTAGGCTTCCAACTTTGTGGTCCTTTGGGACAGCAGCCCCGGGAAATGCATGAGTCCTCCCTGCATCTCTCTTCTGTTCTGTGCATCTGAGGAGCATCCGTCCATTAACTGTGGCGTCTGTAACCTCCAGCCCTGGCCCTGAGGTTGGCATACAGTAGGTGCTCATTAAGAGCTTGTTAAACTGCACCGGGCTCTGTACACGCGGTCACAGGGAGTGTCCTTGGACATCACTCGACAGTACCAGAGAGGACCCCTCTGTGGTTTCTTACCATGGAAGGGGGAGGAGGAAGGGCTCGGGAAGAAGCGGTGGATGGCAGACAGAGGGAGGGAGGCGGGAGGGGCTTTTATCAGACGTTTCAGACACAGGTGTGAGATCCAGGGCACGCGGGCCAGGGAGGAAAAGGGGCGTATGAATCAGCGAGACTTGAATCACGAAAGCGAGTTCTTCTGATTGTCTTTTAAGGAGTGAAATTCGGCACAGAGACACGGACAAGGAGCCACGATGCAGCTGGTGTTGGGAGTGATCGCCCACCGAGGGTGAGGGGATGGGCGGGGGCGGGGGGTGGACGTGTTTCTGCCTCTGAGTAGGTCCCACCTGGGGAATTCAGCCGCTTCACTGGGGGCGTTTCTAAACTCCTTTCTGCCGTCTTGGCATCCTGGGCTGCCTGTGAACAGCCGTCAAGGGCTGCTTTGCTGCCAGGGTCCTGGGGACCACCCTCCCCGCCTGCGGTGATGAGAGCAAGAGGCGGCCCTGCATCTCTGGCGCGGGTGGTGGTGGTGG
>NW_006780611.1:2336206-2339775 GCF_000442215.2 Lipotes vexillifer | reverse complement strand
GGCGGGCCGGCTGAGCGGGACAATCCGTGAAAATTCCTGGCGACACTGACGACAATATCCGCCACAGCCTTGGAGCCATGGGACAGGGTGGGTCCCCTGCCAAACCTCCACGAACGCTTGCTGAGCGCCTACTGTGTGCGGGCGGCACGCAGTGGCGCTTTACACCCATGCCCTCGTGTCCCCGCACCCCTGCCTGCGGGGCCATGACCAGGAGTCACATGGAACCTAACATGAGGACCACGTGCTGAGCGCCCCCCGCAGGCTACGGGACACCCACCACCCCAGTGGCAAAGGGACCCCCAAGGGCTCCCTCATGGGGGCTCAGCTGTGCCCCAAGTCCTTAAAACCCCAGCCTGGCATCATCCCTGGCTCCCCCTTCCTGCAGGAGGCTGGCCGGACACTGTCCTGTGAAGGGAGACCCTGTCCCACTGCCCGGGGTGGGATCCCAGGCACGGCCCTGCCAAGGCCACTTGGGTTCTTGTGGCCCTGGACTGACCTCCCAGCTGGAGGGAAACGCCCACGCGCCTTGCTCTTCCCGGGCCAGACCTCTGCATTAGCGGGGGCCCCCGGGGTCCCCGTTCTCTGGCCTTGATGGCAAAAGCTGACTCTGCTCCTCAGTCACACAGAGACTCCTCGGGCCGGCAGGCCCTTGGTCTTCTCCTGATGACCTGCGTGCTGCCACTGCGGCCCCCGCACAAGGTCATCGTGGTGCCCTCATGTCTGCCTGGGGACCGGCTCTTTGTGGGCCGAGTCTCTGGCGTGGAACCCTCAGCGCTTGAAGTCTGCTCGCCCGGAGGCCCCCTAGTCCTGGGGCAGTGACTCATCTTTCAAGCTCATTCGTAAACATTTGCTGAGTGGCCGCTGCGCTTGGGGCTTTGCTAGGCTCCGGGGACACTGGTGGAGAAGCGTGAGACGCCACCCTGATGGGGGAGACGGACAAAGGTGGCTAAATAGAAGAATTAAAGAAGATACCTCTACAGAAGGCAACCACATGGCGCAGCCGTGGAGACCGAGGCGCTGGGGGCCTCCCTTGGCTTCATCCCACCCTTCCCTTATTTATTTAACGCTTGTCTCCTGCATAAACCCAGCGAGAACCACATTAGTATTAGTTAATATTTATTTAGCACTCTGTGCCAGACTCCAGGTGAAGAGGTTGATGAGGATTAACTCATTCCGTTCTCACAGCAAATCTCCCAGAAGTTCTATTTTTTTCTCTATAATGAAGATGAGACACTCGGTGCTTGGGGAGGCCGGGGTTGGCCACCAGCCAGCGTGTGGAAGCTCTGGGACTTGGCTTCAAGAGGGCGGTGTGTGTGGGGGTGTCCTGGCTTTCTGGGAGGCTCCCCTGCTCCAGGAGGCTGGGCTCTGGTCTGTTCGCCACCGTGTGCCCCAGCTGCCAGCAGAGCGACTGAGTGACTGAGTGAGGGCAGATGTTATTGTAACGGGAACACTGTGCTGTGCGACCCCTCCCTCACTTTGAGATCACTCCAACTGGGCTGCATGCAACACCCATCTCCTAAGTGCCAATGGAGAGACTCGGAGGGCAGGACTCAGAGCACCTCACATCTCCCAGAGGGCATCCTGATCATCCCCATCCAATCCCTGGGGGGCTTCCTGGAGGAGGTGGTTCCTATGGTGAACCTTGAAAAGGACCCAGACATCACCCCTCACTGCTGAGTACAGGCTCCCAGATGCCCCAGAAGTGCCACAAGGACCTGGGACAGCAAGCTGGGGCTAGGCTTCGGCTCTGCCATTTGGGCTGGTGCCTAGAACACATCATCCATCCAACACTCGTGGATGTAATGGGTTCTCCCCCTCTGGCTGCACCTCCTGGGGCCACACAGGAGTCCGGCTCATCCAGAAAGGGTCACGTCCTCCAGAAAGGCCAAGATGCAGGCAGCACACTCAAGATATTTCCATCCACACTCATTAGTTAGAAGAGCAATTTCCAAAAATTAAAGGCTACAGAAACCTAGCTATCCCAAGCATTTACTCTCTGGAGGGTCCAGGATTCTATGGAGCAAAGAGCCGGCTTCAGTCCTACGCTCTCAGCGTGTTCAAGGCTGCACTGTGAGGCTCTGACAGGGCTCTGTTAGTTCTCGGATCTGTTGCTGTTGTTCTGTGTCCTGAGCTTTCTCCTCTGCTTCTCTTGTGTGTGTTCATGGCACATCTTGCCTACGAGTCCCTTATTCTGGCTTGTCTAGAATTCAAAAACCATGGAACCAAATTGCATGCAAAACTGGATTAATCATGCCCAGAGGGAGGGGCTGAGACCTCTTTTCTGGAGCAGTGAGAACTTGGGACCCCACTCAGCTGCTCAGAAGAAACCCCTTCATCTCGCAAGGTGTGCCGTTACCTGCCCTAAATTCCTGATAAAGAGAAAACTTTGTAAGCTGGCAGAACTCCTGCTGAGGTGGGACTTTCCCAGTGTGTACTAGTGGAGGGAAGCTGTTCCCAGGATTTATACAGCCCCTTGCCCCACAGAGCTCCAAGGCATACACATTCCACCATTTTAGCCTTTTATATACTCACGACAGTGGTTTGGGAAACACCTCAAAATTAGACAATCATTAGCTTAGCTTATAAAATTAAAAATAAACTGTAATGGCTTTAATGGTGTTGTATTAAATGCCAGACCTCATAATACCTTACATTTCTTTAATACTTTATGGCTTTCAGTGCGCTTTTAAATAACTTCTCATCTGGAAGGTTTTCACAACAGGCTGGCCTCACCCCCTGGCACTGGCAGCCTGGGGTCCAGCTAGTCTGGGTGCAGACTCATCTCCTCACTCTGGCTAAGAGCCTCCGTGGGTTCCTTGGGACAGACGCCCAAGTCTGGTTGGGATTCTGGAGTTGCCAGCGGGTCCATTCTGCCTGGACCCCATCCTCACACCTGCACTGGCGACCTTTTTCTGTGTCTGAGCCTAGGAGTACTACCTGGGGAGGGGATAGTGTGGTCTCCCCAGCTTGGCGCTGAGGAAGGAAGGACCTCACCCTAAACCGTAGGATGAAGCCTGTGGGGGTTGGCGCCCTCCCCTCCCCAGAGTGTGCAACGTGGTGGCCGAGGGCAGGCCTTGTCCACATACAGGTCCACGTCCATGTCCAGTCCAATCTCTCTCTCTCTCCGCTGCATCGACCTTGGGCGCTCAGAAGGCTGCCTCACCCTGAACCCCTTGTTTTGTGCAGGACCCCCGAGGCATTTGCAGGTCCCAGTGCAAAATGGAAATGTGACACCAGGGGGACATTTGCCCAGTATTGGGAACTGCGCTGGGCTCTCCTTTCAATGCGCGTGGTTTCATCTGAGTCCTTAGAGAGTAGAAAGCAGAGTCTCAGAGACTGAGTGGCTTGCCTGGGGCGCAGGGAGTTTGATGGGCCGAGGGGCCCTGCCTTGAACCCAGGTCTCCACCTCTGAGAGCCCAGGCCTGCCCTCCTCCCCTCGGGCTCCTCTCCCTGACCATCCTGGACACTCCAGGTCAAGCAGGCTTGAATCCATACTCAGTGGCTTATTTGGTTGGTGGTCTTGGAAAGCTCCCATATTTTTCCAGCTCTTGCCTCTCTCTGCACGGTAG
>NW_006780611.1:2320749-2335948 GCF_000442215.2 Lipotes vexillifer | reverse complement strand
TTAAGAGGAGGGCTTGTTAGGATGACAGAGACTGAGACTAGATGGGGCCCTCCTGGCACAGCTGAGACCTCAGCAAAGAGCAGCTGGTACTTGTGCCCCCACCCCGATCATCATCATCATCATCCCTCCTCCTCCCAGAGCCCCCAGTGCTAGGTGTCTTCCACTCAACACGCTGCATCTGGGCACCCCAGCCTTGGACCTGGGTGAGTCTTGATCATGGTGACTTGGAAAAGGTGGATGGAAGGGTGTCAGCTCTGTGGGCTGCTGATGGATCTCCTCTCCCCCAAGCTCAGCCTCTGCCACACGGTCCAGCCTGGACGGGATCCTGCACAACCACCCACTGGCATGCTATGGGGATCCTGTATTTTATTATAGACCAGACCGAAGCAAGCTGAGAGATGGGGTCTTCTTTCATGCTTTGTCTGTGACCTGGGCAGAATTGTGTTTTTCTCCTTTCTGCAAGCCTGAAACGCAACAGAAACATCCCAGGTACCTTCCACAGCAACCTGGGCTGGTCCTGAAGAGGTTAGGCACTCTGGTACCTGCTCAAAACGGCTGCAGGTAGGTTTTCATAACATTACCTGGCCACCCAGTACTAATAGAAATAAAAGCAAAAATAAATAAATGGGAACTGATTAAACTTACAAGCTTTTGCACAGCAAAGGAAGCTGTAAACAAGATGAAAAGACAACCTATGGAATGGGAGAATATATTTGTAAATGATGTGACCAACAAGGGATTAATTTCTAAATATACAAACATCTCATACAGCTCAGTATCAATAAAACAAACAACCCAATCAATAAATGGGCAGAAGACCTAAACAGACATTTCTCCAAAGAAGGCACACAGATGGCCAACAGGCAGATGAACAGATGCTCAACATCGCTAATTATTAGAGAAATGAAAATCAAAACTACAATGAGGTATCACCTCATTCCAGTCAGAATGGCCATCATAAAAAGTCTGCAAATAATAAATGCTGGAGAGGGTGTGGAGAAAAGGGAACCCTCCTACATTGCTGGTGGGAATATAAATTGGTGCAGCCACTATGGAGAACAGTATGGAGGTTCCTGAAAAAAACTAAAGATAGAGTTACCATGTGACCCAGCAATCCCACTCCTGGGTATATATCTGGAAAAGATAAAAATTCTAATTTGAAAAGATAATGCACCCCAGTGTGCACAGCAGAACTATTTACAATAGCTAAGACATGGAAGCAACCTAAAAGTCCACTGACAGATGAATGGCTAAAGAAGATGTGGTGTATATACATAACAGAATATTACCCAGCCATAAAAAAGAATGAAATCATTTGCAGTAACATGGATGGACCTAGATATTCTCATACTAAGTGAAGTAAGTCAGAAAGAGAAAGACAAATACCATATGATATTACTTATCTGTGGAATCTAAAAGAAATGACACAAATGAACTTACTTACAAAACAGAAACAGGCTCACAGACATAGATAATTAACTTATGGTTACCAAAGGGGAAGGGTGGAGGGATAAATTAGGAGTTTTTGTGATTAACAGATACACACTACTGTGTATAAAATAGACAAACAGCAAGGATCTACTGTATAGCACAGGGAACTATGTTCAGTATCTTATGATAACCTATAATGGAAAAGAATACATGCATACTATGTATACACACACACACACACACACACACACACACACACACACTACAACTATAACTGAATCACTTTGCTGGATGACTGAAACTAACAAAATATTGTAAATCAACTATACTCCAATAAAAATAATTAAAGGTCTACCAAGGAGAAAACCATCCCCTCAGTTCTAGCACACAGAAGGTTTATTAAGTCAACACTGATTTCCACCTCCCCAAGCTTCAGTAATGAGGGCAAGGTCTTCAGGGGACAAAACCAAGAACATACCTTGAGCCAGTGAGTCCACACTTGACCACATGCCCCTGTGTGGACTTACCATCTGGCTTCAGGGTGCCCTGAGCTCACCAAGGACTCCTGCTGTACCTGGGTTGCTGGCACAAATCTCGTTACCACTCACTCACCAGGAGCGGGCAGGGAGGTGCCGACCTCCCTTTGTTTATGGGGACACCAAGGGCCTGGGAGGGATGAAGAGGTCCAGGTGGAGAGCACAGGTGAGGCGAACTGATCCACTGTGTCCAACCCCAGAGCTGTGTGGTGTGACTTGAATGCTGTCCTGCAGAAACTTAGGAGTAGCGATGACCATTTCTGCAGCCAATCATTGAGTAAGACTTGCCCCAAGTGGCCTCTCTCCCCATCCACTTCCTTCCACTGGGAGACTCTCAACCCTGCTCCTCTCCTGGTCTTCCTGACACACCACCCTTGTCCTGTCAAATGGCAGAAGGCCTGGTTTCTGAGCCGCCTGCCCTTAGCGGCTGCTGGACTTGGACACAGTTTGTGCATATGTGAAATGGGCATAGCAGTCTTTTTTGTCAGAATTCTTTTATTATTACCCATAAATTTATTTCTTTGCTTTAGTGACATACCTTCTTGCCCTAGACCTTATGAGACAAATCAAATTTCAGGTTAATTTCCAAGTACCTAGTCCTATAATTTTTGGACTCTGCAAGTTACAAAGAGAATCTTCATAATTCTTATGAGGAATATTTTACCAGTTATACTGCTGGAGCTAAAGATTACAATTTTATAAATGTCTTTAGTCATTTTAGTATAATTACATACTATAATGTAATAGATCTTTTAGTATAACAATAAAATAGACTAATATATCTTGTTTATTTGGGGGATAAATGATTCAGAATAGGGTTTCAAAATATCTGTATAATTATCTGAGCAGTGAAGCAAGTTTTATTCCAAATCAGAACATAGATTTGTTTTAGTTTTTTAACATAGTCTTAAGAAATGCTATTTTAGGTCCCTTTCCATCTCCCTCCCCTCGACCTAGATCAATATGGTCTTTACAGCATGAGGATAACAATATCATTTAAAAATTAATTTATTGTAAGAGTTTATCAAAACCTAAGCCAATCAAATTCAAATATTAATCTCTAAAATAATGTATTTCTTATTTTAAAATTTTTCCAGCTTTACTGAGGTATAAGTTATTGACAAATAAAAATTGTATATATTTAAGGTATGCAGCATGTTTTGATATACATACATTGTGAAATGATTACCACAATCAATCTAATTAACATGCCCATTGCATAGTTACATGTATGTTGTGGGGGCAGGGGTGATGGTGAGGACACTTAAGACCTACCCTCTTAGCAAATTTCCAGTACACTGTACAATACGGTATTGTTAACAATAGTGACCATGCTGTACACCCACCACATCTCCAAACCTATTCGTCCTGCATACTTGCAACTTTGTACCTTTAGACAAACATCTCCCCATTTTCCCCACCCCCCAGCCTCTGGCGACCACAGTTCTACTCTGTTTCTGTGAGTTCAATGTCTTTACGTTCCACATGTAAGTGAGATCATGCGATACTCGTCTTTTTCTGTCTGGCTTATTTCACTTACCATAATGTCCTGCAGGTTCAAGGTTCATCCGTGTTGTTGCATGTTGGCAAGATTTCTTTATTTTTTGAGGCTAAAATAATATTCCATCATATATATATATGCATGTATATGTATCACATCTCTCTATATCTATCTATATCACCTATCTATCATCTATTATCTATCTATCATCTATCTGTATCTTTCTATCATCTCTCTCTCTATCTACCTCTATATCTATCTATCTATCTATCTATCTATCTATCTATCTATCATCTATCTATATCACATCTTATTTATCCAGTCATCCATCGACAGACACACTTTGGCTGCTTCCGTGTCTTGGCTATTGAGAATAATGCCCCAATGAACATGGGAGTGCAGATATCTCTTTAAGGTATTAATTTCATTTCCTTTGGATATATACCCAGAAGTGGAATTGCTGGATCATATGGTAGTTCTATTTTTAATTTTTAAGGAACCTCCATACAGTTTTCCACAGCGGCTGCACCAATTTACCTTCCCACCAAGAATACACAAGGGTTCCTTTTCCTCTGCATCCTCCCACCTGAAATAATGCTCCAATTTCCCATTTTCTGATGATTGAAAAATATGTTGGTATATTTCTTGAAACTACAGACCACTAATATTGTTAGATTTGAAGGATTTTATTTTCACAGAATACAGTTTGTCCTTTATTTGCTTTCCTTTAAAATGTTTTTCTGGAATTATTACTGTATCATTTAAAAAATAAACTATTTTAGAACAGTTCTAGATTTACCAGGAAAAAAAAAAAACCTGTGAAGATAGCATAGAAAGTCCCCAGATACCCCACAGCCAGTTTCTCCTATTATTAAATCAAACATTAGTATATTTGTTCAAATTAGTAAACCAATATTAATATGTTATTATTACCTAAGTCTATATTTATTCAGCTCTCCTCAGCTTTTACCTAATGTCCTTTTTCTGTTGCAGGACCACATCCAGAGCATCACACCTAGTTGTCCTGTCTCCCCAGGCTTCTCTGGGCTGTGAGAGTTTCTCAACTTTCCTTGATTTTGATAATCTTGACAGTTTTGAGGAGTAGGGGTCAGTGTATTGTACAATAGAATGTCCCTCGGTGGGGATGTATCTGATGATTTTATATAAGTAGACTGGGGCTATGGGCTTTGGAAGAAAGACCAAAGAGGTGAAGTGCCATTTTCATCACATTCTATCAAGGCTACATGGTATCGTTGGTGATGTTGACTTTGATCACATGGGTGGGGTGGATTTGCCAAGTTTCTAGAAAGCTACTCTTGCCTCACTTTCCATACTATCATCTTTGGTAGGAAGTCTTTATATGCAGCCCACACTTAAGGAGTATGAAGCTACACATATCTACATAAATTATGGAATATAGACATAAATTATTTGAGATTATCCTGCATGGATAGTCATCTCTTCTTCTCTATGTTTTGATCCATCCAATCATTTATATCAGTATAGACACGTGGATATTTGTTTTACATGTTGCATTACTATTTGATACTACTTTATTTATTTTGTTGCTCTAGATGTTCCAGTGTTCCAGTTTTGACCATTGGGAGCTATGTTAGTTGGCTCTTTGGTTTCTGTGACGTACTCCCATCACTGTGTGTGTGTGTGCATGTGTGTGTTTAGCACTTCCTTCTTTCTGGTACTGCAAGGAGTTTCAAGTACATCTTATATATTTCCTGCCCCAATCCTTGCATCTGCCATTTCTCCAAGAAACCCTGGTTCCTTTCATGGAGAAACCTATTTAGAAACCAATATTTGGATGTAGGTATCCTCATTGCTACTGAGGTGCTGTTGCTTCTGATAGATCAAGGAAATATATGTGTGTATACTAATCCATGTGTATACACATATCTATACATATTTCTATATGTAACAGTTTGTATCTGTATTAAGCTAAACAAGATTTCATCCTGGTCATTCTAACCCTACTACATTTCCACATGGATTATTCCAGCCTCCATGAAAGATGCATGTCTCGACCATCACCATATAATACAGACTAGTTTCACTGTCCTCACCTTTATTCCCTGACACATGGCCAACGTTGATATATTTACTTTCTTTATAGTTTTACCTTTACCAAAATGTTCCATAACTGGAATCATATGGTATGGACACTTTTAAGACTGACTTCTTTCACTTAGCAATATGCATTTACAATTTTCCATGTCTTTTTGTGGTTTGATAGATAATTTCTCTTTATTGCTGAATAATATTTTATTGAGTAGACCAATCACATTTTGTTTACCTATTTATCTACTGAAGACTATATTGTTTGCTTCCAGTTCTGAGTGATAAAGCTGCTATAAATATTTGCATGAATGTTTTTTTTTTCACAGACATAAATATTCATATCAGTTGATTAAACAACTACGAATACATTTACTGGATCATCTGATAAAACAATGTTGTTTAGCTTTGTGTTAACTTCTAAACTGTATTCCAAAGTGGCCATACCACTTTACGTTCTGACCAGTAATTAATTTTATGTATTATATCTGTAATTTGTGTCTTATCTCTTTCTTGGTTAGACCGATTAGAGATTTATGAATTTTGTTGATCTTTTCAAAGAACTAACTTTTAATTTTGTTGATTTTTTCTATTGTTTTCCTGATTTTAATTTCATTGATTTCTGCTCTGTTTTATTATAATTTTTCTTGTTTTTGCTTTAGGCTTAAATTGCCCTTCTTTCTTTAGTTTCTTTCTTTCTTTTTTTTTTTTTTTGCGGTATGTGGGCCTCTCAATGTTGTGGCCTCTCCCGTTGCGGAGCACAGCCTCTGGACGCGCAGGCTCAGTGGCCATGGCTCACGGGCTCAGCCGCTCCACGGCACGTGGGATCTTCCCAGACCGGGGCACGAACCCATGTCTCCTGCATTGGCAGGCGGACTCTCAACCACTGCGCCACCAGGGAAGCCCTCTCTAGTTTCTTAATGTGAGATCATAGATGATTGATTTTAGATCTTTCTTAGACTCTAAGATATGCATTTAATCCTATTTTTAAAATTTTGATGAGTTGTATTCTGAGTTTTATTTAGTTTCTAAAAAATGTCTCTTAAGATTTCTTCTTTTACCCATGTGTTATTTAGAAGTGTATTATTTAATCTCCGAATATTTCAGATTCTTCCATCTATCTTTCTATTAGTAATTTCTGGTTTAATTCCAAACCTGAGAACAGATGTTGTCTGATTCCTAGTCTTTTCAATCTTTAAGGTGTGTCTATGGCCCAGAATGTGGTCTATCACGGCGAGCGTCTAATCTGAACATGGGAAGCGTGTGTATTCTGCTGTTGTTGCATGAAGAATTCTACAAATGTCAATCAGATCCAGTTGACTGATAGTCTTGTGCAGGTCAACCATACCTTTAATGACTTTCTGCCTTCCTGATCTCTCCGCTACTGACAGATGGGTGTTGAATTCTTCCCGTGTAATAGAGGATTTGCCCATTTCTTCTTTTAACTTTTTACCCGATGAATTTGGACAGTCTGGTGTTAGGTACATACACTTTTAAGACTGTTATGTCTTCTTGAGGAATTGACTCCTTTATCATTCTATTTATTCCTGATAATTTTTCTCATATTTCCACAAGTCAGCTGCCTGAAATTAATTCAGCTAATTCCATATTTCTTCTAATTACCTTTAACCTAGCTGACTCATTATATGTAAAATGGGTCTCTTGTTGATAACATATACTTGGGTCTTGTTTAGTTGTTGTTGTTTTTTTTAATCCACTCTAACACTCTCTGTATTTTAATTGCTGTATTTAGAGCATTCATATTTAAAGTGACATTTAAAATATAATATCTGTCCTGTTTGTAAGAGTTTTCTGTTAATTGCACTTATTCTATGTTACTTTTTTAGTCTTCTCTGTGTAAGTCCTCCTTGAAATAATACTATGTGGTCACATGTTTAAGGCAGGTACCTTATAACTGAATATTCTCAATTCTCCTGTTCCTTTTTGTCATTCACTTATACATACACTGTAATCACCCAATAAATTGTTACTATTATTACTTTGAACAGTTACCTTTTCAATCAATTAAGAATAAAGAAAATTAAATATTTTGTCTTACCTACATTGATCGCTTCTCTAACATTTTTCCTTTCGTTATGGTCTGAGTTTCTGACTTATATTATCTTACTTCTTCCTGAAGAGGTGCTTTAAACATTGATAGGCAAGTCTTCTGGTGATGAATTCCTTCAGTTTTTGTCTTAAAAAGTCCTTATTCTTCCCTTTTAAAGGATAATTTCATTGAATATAGAAGTCTGGATTTTAAAAATTAACTTCTTATATATTTCACTGCACCGTCTCCCTGCTTGCATGGTTGCAGATGAGATGTCTACTGAATTTGTATCCTTATTCCTATATAGGTAAGGTGTTATGTTTTCAGCTGGCTTCTTTCAAGTTTTTCTTTGTGTTTGAATAAAATATGAATGCAATATCCCTAGATGTATTATTTTTTCTTCTTTTAATCCTGCTTACTGTTCAGTGAGCGTCTCAAATCTGTGGTTTGGAATCAGTCATTAATTTTGGAAAGTTCTTAGCTATATATGTATAGAGAGAGATGATAGGTAGATATAGATATAGATATATAGATGATAGAGATACACGCACATATATATTTTCTGCTTGCATACCTCTTTCTTCTCCTTTTAGTATCCCAATTACCTGTATATGTTATATCTTTTGACACTGTCCCACAGTCCTTGGATGTTCTGGAGATAGCCATGGTGCCCACCTCTGGTTTTCCCAGCCTGCCTGCCTCTGTTGGTCCTTTTTCCTCTCCCCACTGCCCCAGACCCTGGGTGGCATCAGGATCAGGCGAACTGCAGGAGCTGCCACATCTCTCCTGCAGACACATGGCACATTCAGTCCCTACCCTGTTCCCAGAACCTTGTCCTTGTCTTGTTGCCTCACCCGCTCCCTGCTTGGCCACTTTCTGAAGGTAGCATGATGCAGAAGAGAGACCTGGCCAGGAGTCAGGCAGCTCGTGCCTCCTCCGTTTCCTGTGTGAATCAGAGATGCTGCTAGCCCCGTCTGACCCTGAACTCCTGGTCTCTAAGTTAAGGGTAATGTCTCCTGGACTTCACAGGGCTGTCATGAGGATCAGCTAACAGGCATGAAGTTTTCTGTATGGTTGATGCAGGTTTCAGGAAATGGAGCTCACACAAGCTCCCACCCCTGTGCCTGGCTCAGCACACCTCTCATCTCCCAAGTGTCCCTCCTGCTCTCTCTCCTCTCATGTAGGCTGGCTCTGTCCCGGCAAGCGATCTGCATGTCAAGTTCTCTGCCTACTGGGTGTGAATTCCAAGTGGCAGAAAGCTCTCCATCTCCTCCTTGCAAGTCTCCTCACTCAGGCATAAGACCTAGTCCATGGTCTGAGTCAAAACTCTCCAAGTCCAACCAAGGGTGCACTGTTTGTAAGTGATGAAATAGTTGCAAACCTCTTCTATCTCAATTAGGAATGTCCTGCTCAAATTTCTCCTTATACTTTACTTCCATGATTGCTTTCTCCATTTGGTTTTTATGCAAATAAATTTCAAGGCTGTCTTACAAGCACATCAGGTGGGAATCATAAGAGAGAGGCTAGAAGAGGATCTATGTGGGGAAAATCTACCGTCAAATAAGTTTGGAAAATTATAAGTAAAGCTAAACAATTTTTTTCAATTGCTCGAAGTTTCAGAACCTTTGTTTTCATGACTGAGTCCTGTGGCTTAAATTGCCCAAACACAAAGCTTGCTCCTCCCCTCTTTGTGCTGTCTCAGATACTTTTCTTTTTCCCTGTGAGATCATCTTGCAGGAAAAATGCCCACTGTGGAGTCCTCTTTGACTGCTGGCTGCAGTTTCAGGGAGACCATGGTAAGAGTTACATTTCCTTCCTGCTGTTATACCTATAGTGTCTCCCAAGCAGGGATTCTGTGGCTCTGCAGCCCAGAGGTTCAAGGCTGGTGCCTGATGCCTGCTCACCACCCCGCTTGATTTTATATCTAACAAGCCCTCCTGCCAGCCTGATAGAGGAATGGCAGAGGGTGCTGGCTGGTTGGGGACGAGATGGCAGTGACTGTCCTCGTGGAGGGCACACTCTGATGCTGGAGTTTCCAGGAGAGGAATCCTGGTCAAGACAGGACACTCTGAAGATGTTTTCAAATCTAGTATTTGATGACTCTATTAAGGCTCGGTTTACTTTTTCTTTTTTAAAGTAAAATGCACGGGCACAAAGTCTAAGTGTATATACTGTCAGCACATCGTTAACCCAATTTTGTTTTGCCAAGTACCTTGTATAGTGCGTGTTACAATATCTGCACTTAGCAAATGTTGTTGAATGGTAGAATAGGCATTATATCCTAGAATCCGGAGAAATGCCATCTTGGGGATGACGGTGAACAGATAGCACGATTAAAACCAGATGCCAAGGAGATTTTTAAATGTCTCAGGGGATGACATTCCCATCATTTATTTGGTAAAAATTGCTCTCTGCTCCATCTTGAAGCCAGCTCTTTTCTGGCACTGGAAACACAATCTAAATAGCATTAAATTCCAGTGAAGTTTTCTCACTTCCTACTCATGTTCCTCATTGACTTTAGGCCAATATCAATTGGCCCAGTTTGCTGCAAGCCCGCCTCATCTTAGATTAAACTGGGCAGACAGGTTTCTTCTTGTCTTCATTAGCCACACTAAGGACACGGGACTGATGATCTCAGTGCATCATTTTGATGTACCATGCTAGGTAACAGGCCTCACTACTGCCATTGTTCTTTCTTCTCCATAGGTCTATGCCCAAGAGTGGAAGGAGAGATGTTACTTGGAAGGCTATAGCATCTGTTCATCTGGGAGAGGATGATAGCTTGGACCAGATGATGGCAGTTGACCTGGAAAGAAGAGAAGTGACTTCAGATATTTTTGGAGGAAAGGGGACCAGGATCTGCTGATATTGGTTGTGTTGGTGAGGGGTGGGGTGGTGGAGAAGGTGTAAGAATGTGAGGAATCCAGGATTTATACGTTTTTACTGGAGCAACTGGACTGTCATGCCATTTATAGAGGTGGGGTGATTCACAGAGGCACTGAGACCCTATAGGAGGGAAATGCAGAGTTCAGCTTTGGACATAATAAGTCTGAGATGACATTAGACATCCAATGTCAACAAGGCAGTTAGATTTACTAATCCTGAAGCCTACTGGCCAAAAGTAGAGTTTAGGGAGTCATCAGTGGATAGATGGTATTCATAGTCACAGGACTGAATGGGGTTCTCTAGGAAATGGGCTGCGGCTGAGTCTTAAAGCTCTCCAGGGCTTGTAGCCCCAGCTGAGAGGGAGCAGTCACTGGGGAGAGATGACTGCCAGGAGCTTTTGTTGTCTCAGAAGCCAAGAAGGTAGAGTAATCAACTCAATACATTCATATGTGAAGCAGGGAAGTCACTGGTGGTCATGAGGTAGGACAGGGTCGCGAGTGTAGAGGGCAGAAGCCAGAGGGAAGCGAGTTTAGAAGAGGACGTGAAGTGACGAAGTGAAGCTGGTGATACGGGTGATACTTATGAGGGTCTCTTCTGCTGGGAAGAAAAGATGAACAATGAGGTAGTAGCTAGATGGAAATATGAAGCCAAGGGAAATTGTGTTTATAATTTATTTTTGTAAGATGGTGTACCTGCCAGGGCCCATATGTAGGGGGAAAATGCACTGATTTCAAAGGCAAAGAGCACTGCAAATGAGCAATTTTATCCCTGAGAAGGCCGGGGGAGACCGCAAAAGACTGAGTCTCTGATAAACATGGGTGCACTCCTTAGGACATAAAAAGGGAGGGTAGAAAGATGAGCACAGGAGTAGGAATTGGTGGATTTGGGAGCAAAAGGAGGAGGCAGCTCTCATTTTCTCAGTGAGGCATATGATGATTATGGACTGCAGAGGTGGGAGAAGGCATTAAATACTTAACTTGCACAAAGGAGAAATTAACGTTTTACAAAATGGGTTGGGATTGCTGGGCAATTTTGCCAACCAACTTGATGGAGCATTTAAATAAGTCCTGCAACCATGGTTCAGTGTTTTACTGTCACTACATTCAGCAGCCTGGGTGAGGTGCAGAGTGGGTGGAGAAAGGGGGTCAGTATGTCAGAGGAAATGAGAGGCAAGGGAGCTGAAATTAAGAGGAGGATTCAGAATGATGGACCTAATCTGAGCAAAGTGTGAAGCCAAGACATAAGGGGGGTGGTGGGTCTTCAAAAAGTGGTTGGTGGTGCAATTAATTCAACATCAAAATGACACAAACTTGAATGTGACAGTGAAGACTGGTGAGGTGGGGCACTAGAATAAGGATGCTGGAGAGAGAGGTGATCCATGGGTAAGATGCTCTTGCAGTTCTGGAGATGAGATTGCCTAAGATCTGACATGAGAGAGGATGGGGCGAAGGAAGAAATGACCAGGAATTAGGTGCAGTTCTGGAGATGAGATTGCCTAAGATCTGACATGGGAGAGGATGGGGCGAAGGAAGAGATGACCAGGAATTAGGGAACTGATTAACTGAGAGAGCAGAGAGATGCTCCCTGTGGATGCTGATATCATGGAGGATGGCAGACATGGAGATCAAGGTGGAAAGGTAGGGTCCAGCATATGCCATAAACACTGGGATGGACTGGACCTCAGATGGTGTCCACACAGGCTGGGCACCTAATGGAATGACACACACTTTAAAGAAGCTAGGAATTTGAAAAATGAGTTTGTACACAACAAAAGTGTAAAAAGAGACTTGCCCAAATCCCAGGGCTGAGGTCCAGGTGTGTAGGTTGAGTAGTCTCAAAGTGACAGAGAGACAGGGATGGTGGTGCTTTCAAGAAACAGCTGCATCTCAAGCCAGAAGAAAGAGAATATACAAAGAATATGGTTATTTTACATCTGTCTCTATCAAAATGCAAACATATGGGCAGGAATTTTACCTGTTTTTGTCATTGTTTTATCCTAGTACCTTGAACAAAGCCTTGAACATAGAAGGTACTCTGTAAATATCTGTTTAATAACTGTTGGATTATGAATGTTGCTGTTTATGATCACAAAATAGGCACCTTATGCAATTTCTGCTTTCTGTAAGTCAGAGAGGCTTAGTTTGAATTTTAAGTATGGTCTAATCTTATGTCACATAAGTGTTGAAATAAGCATTATTCTATAGAGACAGTGTATTGCATTTCATAATAACTATTACATACATTATATTATTTATAATAATTAGAACTTATATACCCCATTTACTTTTTTGCCTACTTGATCTGTCAAAGAATAGAAGAATTTTATTCAGCTGTTATTGGGTGTCTGATATGTTCTCTTCATGTTTCAATCTGATTTTTCTTTATCTGCTTTGATTCTGTGTTATTTGGCACATAAAGGTTCATAACTGTCATCTCATTGTGTCAAAATGAACACTTAATAAAACATCACCCGCTTTGTCGTGTTTAGTTTTTTACTTTTACTTTGACTCATACTTTATCTTAGGTTATTGTTGTCTCCTGTGCTTTGTTTGCTTGGTAGGCATCCGTCTATTCTTTCACTTTTAATCTTTCCAAACCTCTTTGTTTTAGACAGGACTCTTGTTAGATAATGTATAAACAGACTTTGGTTTTGTTCCAGTCACCCTTTAGTAATAAATGTAATCCCTTTAAAGTTTCTGCACGGTGTTTTGTCTGATTTTTATACCATTGACTTTTGTGCTTCTAATCTCTAGTTTTCTTATTGCTGTCTTCGTTTTATCTTTGTCATATGTTCTTTCTCTTTGAGAACAGAGATTTTGGAGGCATCTGTCAGATGCCAATTCTTCGACTGGTCAATTTTAATGCTGTTTCTAACTCTTACAGAGTTAGAACTCTTCTCTAGTTATCAGTGTCTACTAAGTTTCTTAGTGGCCCTTCCACCTTTGTAAGATCCAGAAATCTTCACTCTTAATTTCTTCCAGAGTTCAATTTCCAAACTTTCAGGTTTTACTGCTAAATTCTGGAATTAAACAAAGCTCATTGATTTTTAAACATTTTCTCTACATAGATTCTATTTTAAGAATTATTAACAATACGTAACTTGGGGCTGGGTGTACAGCACGTATGAATCGTATGCTTAAATGGTTTCAGGGTTCACTGTTATCTCTTTTACACCATAGCACCTCTATTCCTGGTTAGCTTTTTCTTGAACTCATTTTACAATTGACTAAAATGCATTGTGAGGTGATTTGTCCAGATAGGGTACATGGTTGCTATATTTTCAAAGCTTTTGCATATCTGAGACTTATTTTTTCCTTGCCTTCATTTGCAGATGCCAACTGAGCAGGATATAGTATAATCGAATCCAAATATTTTTGTCTTAAAATGCTTTCAATGTCCCTCCCCTGCTTCCTGTCTTGTAAGGTTGAAGAGAAGAGCCATGTGACAAGGCAGGCTTTCCTTCCTCTGTCAGCAACTGCATGCCCAGGGCCTGATGCCTACCTAACCAACAGGACAGCATTCAGTTCATGTCTGCTATTCATATCACTCCAACCCCTTCGCCAGGCTAGAGGAAGATAACAGAAGGCCAATAAGAATGTCCCTCATGGATTTGAATTCTCCTCTCCCTAAAGAAACATGCAAATTAGTCAACACTGTTTTAAATGACTCTGATTGTTACCACAATCTCTAAGATTCGGTTTAAAAGGGGTTGAGGCTGGGGCTGACACAATCTCACCCATATACATGATCATCACTCTACTAGAACTTTCTGAATTGTTAAATTGGGGAGTGAGTGCCAGTTTAAAAAAACACAGAAGGCTGAAAATAAGAAAATACTTTATTTGATGCCTTTAGAATTGCAATTCAGGGGACACACATTTGGGTAAAACTGAAAGAATGTATCAGGGAAGAGAAAGGGTCAAGAGCTTATAAAGCCAAAAGCCATGAGGCTGTGCTCTGATGCGAGAGAGGAAATATCTGTCCTTAAGGGATGGCGGTCACAAATAGTTGTAGGGTGAGGGCAAAAGCCATGAGGCTGTGCTCTGACGCGAGAGAGGAAATATCTGTCCTTAAGGGATGGCGGTCACAAGTAGTTGTAGGGTGAGGGCAAAAGCCATGAGACTGTGCTCTGACGCGAGAGAGGAAATATCTGTCCTTAAGGGATGGCGGTCACAAGTAGTTGTAGGGTGAGGGTTCAATAAGTATCTTGAGTTTCTGGCAGATGTTCTGGATGCCTTTATTAGGACAAAAAGTGGTCAAAAATCAGATTCCATCCAGGCTAAGATGTGCATAAGTCACATGTCCTCAGTGGCCTCCTGGCTCCATTTTAGAGAACCTTCTTAACAATACTGACTCCAGTTTGATTTTCCTTTCACATTTCCTCCTTTTTTTTTTTTTTTTTTTTTTTTTTTGCGGTACACTGGGCCTCTCACTGCTGTGGCCTCTCCCGTTGCGGAGCACAGGCTCCGGACGCGCAGGCTCAGCGGCCATGGCTCATGGACCCAACCGCCCTGCGGCATGTGGGATCTTCCCGGGCCGGGGCATGAACCCTCATCCCCTGCATCAGCAGGTGGACTCTCAACCATTGCGCCATGAGGGAAGCCCTTCTTCCTTTTGATCAAGATCCTTCTTTGGAAAGCACTGATGATCAACCATGTAGTTATTTGGCCTTGGCATTGAATTTCTTGGTGCTGGGAAGGCTCATTCCCAGAGATTCATGTCCCATGG
>NW_006780611.1:2280009-2320739 GCF_000442215.2 Lipotes vexillifer | reverse complement strand
GGGAAAGAGGTGATTTAGGGAGAGGTGTGCTTTCAGAGTTTATGGTCACATATGAGCAACAAGGAACCATCTAGGAAGTGAGTCTTAAGTAGCACTCTAAAAAGGAGAAATTTGTGTCTCTTCATTAGAAGGAATCTTATGGGTGTGGTCAACAATCTCCAGATGTCAAGTTATCATTATTCCGGTGGAGGGCATTAGAGTACAGCAGTGAGAGAGAAAAAGTGTAAATGGTTTAAAAACAACAAAGAGAATAAATAAGAACAATGATTAGTATAATGAATTGCAATTTGGATGGCAATAAAGCACCAAGTCCAAAGGGGAGCCGGCTGAAAATATCTAGATGTCAGGATTGAAGCACCTTTTGTAGTTTGAAATGTCTCTGATGATCTCATTGGGTGTTTAGGTAAACTTTCTGAGTAGATCATATAGCAACAGGTATGAAGATTGTCAATACATTAGCAGTTACAGTGATTTCTCTGAAGTTTATGTCAAGTTGTCCAACTTTAGCTTGCATGGCTTTGGAAAAAGGGCAGTCGTAGTTCTCAATGATTCCAAGTCAAAAGGATGGGACTAAAACCGGAAATGCTAGTTTGGAGAGTCATAGCTAGATATAGGAGGAAACTAGAAGAATTCAGGATCTAGTCCAGTTTATCGGGTAAATGCCAAAACCTCAGAGACAAATAATAATGCTAGATTCTAATATCTACAAAGGTATATTATGGAAACAATTTGTCACTCTAAAGTCACCCTCATTTCTACCAAAGATAGCCAAATTCATATTAATTTGTTTTCAAAATAAGACTGGTTTTAATGAATTTGCCTGGATTATTTACATATGTATATCGAGAATAGCAGTTGATGGGCTTCCCTGGTGGCACAGTGGTTGAGAGTCCGCCTGCTGATGCGGGGGACGCGGGTTCATGCCCCGGTCTGGGAAGATCCCACATGCCGCGGGGCGGTTGGGTCCGTGAGCCATGGCCGCTGAGCCTGCGTGTCTGGAGCCTGTGCTCCGTGACCGGAGAGGCCACAGCAGTGAGAGACCCATGTACCACAAAAAAAAAAAAAAAAAAAAAAAAAAAAAAAAAAAAGAAGATTAGCAGTTGATCGTATAGGCTCTTTTAAATCTCCTTTGCTGGAACTTTTCACAAGAAATCTCAGCTTGAATTTTTAAAGGCCTCTTGAGGCCAGGAAAGCCAAGCCAAGGACTTACCATCAGACTTTGCCTGCAATACTTATAGATTTGGGTGAACTCTTCCGGGGGTCCATAAAATATCTTGTGGTTTCTGCACCTGCCAGGAAGTGACTTTCCTTACTCACATGTTTATGCCACTGGGAGCCCTGTAAGCAAGGTCCCAGGCTGTTTTCTCAAGGATCTTTATTGGCTCCATAAAGTCAATCTTAGTTTCTTAAAGCTGTCTGGTCATACCTGAGTCTATGCATGTCTCTCTCAAATAAGACATTCTAGTCAAAGCTTTGGTAATATAACCGATGTTTCCAACGTGTCCTGTTATGAGGAGAACAGATTCTTAGTGAACTTATGCAAATAACTATATTGTTATGAAAATAAGAGAACTCGCTAAGAATTTCTGATGTCTGGAGGGATCAGATAGGAAGAAAAAGATACATGCTTCATCTTTGTTTACCAAGGTACACTTTATCAAATTGTTGCAAGTCATAGATAGCTTGAGAGAACATGTTTCCTTAAACCTGGAAGAGCAAAACATAAAAAACCGGCAATGTTTAAAATAAAAAGTCATAAAACTTATCCTCATCAGTTTATTCAGTTCCATGGAAAAAATTCTTGATCTTTTATCTTTTGCTAGGAGTTTTATGAAACCATCAGTTTTTTCATTAGAGTTCTGTAAATTTTTATCCAATTCAATGGTACGGTCTGAAAGTTTAACAGAAACCTGTATTCTTTAGTAAGTGTCATGAATCTCTCTGAAGATGAAACATTTGTAAAAGCATCAGAGCAAAACAATAACTCTGTTAATGAGAAAAACTTTAAAATGGCATGGTTGAATATCTGATGACAATGTAATTGACAAGGGAATTAGGTTTTTTTTCTGTTATGTGAAACATTTTAAGTAGAATTGTGACTGATAACCTATACCAGGACATATCAGATTTCCAGGAATTTCACATAGTTTTTGAAACACTGTTTATATGTATACAGACACATCATAAAGAAGCCTTCATATTACTTCTTTTCTGACAATGCTTCCCATGTAGTTTAACATATCAAGTAAACTTCATTAGTCTAACATCTACCTTTTTATAAGAAGAGAGAACAATTTTTTTTTAATGTCTGAAACATTTATATTAACATATTTCCATACAAATAACCCAAAGAAAGTTCAGTACTAGTTGCCTTCCTTGTCTGCCTCCTTGTTCTCTCACACTGCAGGCTCCCATCAGTCATCAATCCTACACACATCAGTGTACACATGTCAATCCCAATCGCTCAGTTCAGCACAGCACCATCCCCACCCCACCGTGGTTTTCCCCCCTTGGTGTCCATATGTTTGTTCTCTACATCTGTGTCTCAACTTCTGCCCTGCAAACCGGTTCATCTGTACCATTTTTCTAAGTTCCACATACATGCATTAATATACAATATTTGTTTTTCTCTTTCTGACTTACTTCACTCTGTGTGACAGTCTCTAGATCCATCCACGAGAGAACAAATTTTTGATATATTTCATGGGCTCTCTGAAATATTTCATATCTCAAAGGTAGTTCTTTTTTTTTTTTTTTTTTGTGGTACACGGGCCTCTCACTGTTGTGGCCTCTCCCGTTGCAGAGCACAGGCTCCAGATGCACAGGCTCAACAGCCATGGCTCATGGGCCCAGCTGCTCCACGGCATGTGGGATCTTCCCGGACTGGGGCACGAACCTGTGTCCCCTGCATCGGCAGGCAGACTCTCAACCACTGCGGCACCAGGAAAGCCCTCAAAGGTAGTTCTAAGTCAAAAAGACTTCATTTAGAATTTAATTTTGGGAAGTTTGTCAAAAATATCAAAAGTTTTTAAAACACTTGGTCAAATAGGATCATGGGTCACTATGAAACAATGTTTAGTTATCCATTTAACCAAGATAACAAAGAATTCATAGGCAAATATAGAAGGTTATATAGTTCTGATCAAAACTTAGCTCTTTTAATATCAAGAGAATTAGTTTACTTCAGTAATTAAAGTCCTGATAAAGACAACATAGAAATAAGTGGTTATTTTGACAAAACATAAGATCTACATTTTATAATCTTTTATTATAAAGATCTGAACAAAAGGAAAAAAAAAACTTTGTCCTTTTAATAAAGAGAAAAAATAAATTTTAATTTTGCACCAGCTTACTTTTGATATTAAAACTCATCCATTTAATTAAATTTATTCCAATTTTAGTCAGTCATGACCACGCAAAAAATGCTTTCTAAAGACTTCTTTTTTTCCCACAGAACTTTTACAATTTCTATGTCCATTTTACTTGTTCCTTGTTTTTTTTCCTGTCTAGAAATAACCAGCTTTTCTTTTCCCTTAACATTTCCATTTCTAATACCTTTAAAAAATTCCCCTGTATACAAAGATATTTTCCTTATTAATTGTAGTAGTTTTAGTTAAATATATTCATTAAAACTTTTAACTGTTAGAATACAATTTCTAGTGAAAACTAAAAAATAAGCAATTATGAACTATTTGTTATACCAGCTTTTTTTTTTTAATGTGGCACAAAAAGTGGCTAACAGACCCAAGCATCTTTGGTTTTTTCGTAGTAAGACAGAACTTAGACTTGTCTAGCAGTTAAACTTAGACTTGTCTAATGATCTAGACATTCGACGAAGTCCCTTCATTTAATTTAACTTAGCAGACCTGAGAATTGGGGGCCAGTGGTGTAAGTCATAATCAAGTCCTGAGTCTGAAAGCTCCAGAAACAGGAACTGCAATGTACAAGAGCAGAAATCCCAGCTTAAACAGAGCAAGAACTTGCCCTTCTTCCATCTTTTCCTTCTATTCAGGTCCTCAGTGGATTAGATGACAACTACCCATGTTAGTGAGGGTGATGATTACTCAGTCTACTGATTCAAATGCTCATCTCTTCTGGAAATGCCCTAACAGACACAGCCCAAAATAATGTTTTACCAGCTATCTAGGTATCCCTTGTCCTTGTCAAGGTGACACACAAAATTAACCATCACTGTGGGTTATTTCAGAGATCCTCTATATAAAACCAAGGGGTATTTTCAATAGAAGTATTAGAAAAAATTCAAGACAGGAATAGTATCTGCCTGAGCTGTGGTAGGAAAAAAAAATAGTTTGGACACAAGAAGTCTTAATCCAAGCTTTACTAGAAAAATGTGGGGTGTGAGATCATGCTAACTATGTGATCTGCAAAGTGCCACATTAAAAATTTACTTTAAAGGAACCTTGAGTTTGTAATAACCCAATGCCCCTGCCAGAAACAAAAACAAATCCTCACTGGAAGAACAGTCTTTAAATCCAGTCCTAGGAGAATTCTCATGGATAATATCAAAATATAATCTCTCTCTCACACACACAAAATCACAAAACACTTTAAGAAGTCAGCTTCCATGAATCAAAGTCAGCAGAAACAGCAATCACAGTACGAAACCTGCACAGAATGAGGAATAAGAAATTATGAAATACAGAATTTTTAGTGAATGTTAAATACATGTTAATTGCATTTAAAGAAATAAGACATTGACAGTATAAAGAAGGAATGGGAAACTATTAAAACCAAGCAGACAGATTAAAACAAAATACAGCAAACAAGATATTTGAAAATGAAAAGGTAATATTTTAATTTAGAAATTTGAGTGTGGATTAAACAGCATTTTATGCTCTCTTGAATATATCATCAGTGAACTGGAACATAAATATCCAGAAATTACAGGTAACTCAGACAGACTAGTGTGGAAGAGAGATTAAGAGACCTGGAAAATATCAGTAGAACGAGGAGTTCTAATATACCTCTAACTGGAGTTCCAGAAAGCAAGGGAAAAGAAAATGGGAGAGAAGTGATATTCCAAAGAGAGACTAACCAAGAATTTCCCAGAATTAATGAATGATAATGATCCCCCATATCTCAATTAATGTAAAGTAAACTAAATAAAAATAAGTCTGTGCTTAGATAAAGCATAGTAATGCTTCAGGGAAACAAAGACAAAGGAAAGATCTCAAAGGAAATCAGCAATAAGAGAAACATTACCTACAAAAATGTAATGAATGGCAACTGAATTATCTAAAGAAACACTGGATGACAGAAGTTAGTAGAAAATATTTTTCATGTGCTAAGAAAAAATTACTGTCAACTTGACATTGTGTTCCTGAAGAATAGACCTTCTAAGAATTAGAGGACAATATATTATATTTTACATAAACACATTCTCTACACCAGGACTAGGGAAATAAATATTTCCAGGGTTGTTAACATTCTGACCAGCCAGAGCAGAAAGTCTTTACTGAGCAACTAGGACACTCAGTTGAATCCCTAGAAGGGATCAAGGACTCCTTTTTTCCTTCCATTTTCTCCCTTTTGGAATGGAAATGTCTAAAACTGTTATCCTATCTCGTCCTATTATTGTATTTTAAAGCAGATCACTTATTTCTTGAGTTTCACAAATTTACAGTTGGAGAAGAATTTTGCCCCAGGATGGATTATATGCAGATCTTTATCCTAAATGTTAGATAATTTAAATGATAAAATTTAGAACTATTAACTGATTGATAAGACATAGATGAGATTTTGGACTCTGTGTTAATGCTGCCATGAACTGAGACTTCTGGGGATGTTGGGATGATCTGAAGGTATTTTGCATGTGGGACAAATACAAATCTTTAGAGGTCAGAAGGCAGACCATTGTCTAACCCAAAGATGTTCACATCCTGATCCTTCAAATCCTTAAGTATGTTTTGGTACATTGAAAAATTATATGATAATAAAGGTGTGTTGTTTGAAGCCACTGAATTTGTTGTATTTATTATAGCAGAAACAGGAAACTAATGAAATGGAAATTTAAAAATTAAAAACTGAAATTAAGAACTTAATAAATGAGTTTAACAGCCAACTCTTCTCATCAAAGAAGGGATTAGTGAACTGGAATATAACACAGTAGAAAATATCCAGACTGAAGCACAGAAAGCAAGAAGGATGAAACATAAGAAAAGCATTCTGCTGCCAGAGATTAAAAGGTTAAAAAGAGGATATTATTAATTACATTTTAAATAAAAATGAAAATTAGTATGGTACATCTTAGAAAAGTATGAATTACAAATCAACTCAAGAAGAAATCATTTTAGAACTTGAAACAGTAATTTTAAATATCTCTATAAGGATTCCTCAAAGTCCAATCAGTTTTAGACAAGTGGTTCAACCATTTTAAACAGAGAAAAATTCACTTTTTTCCCAACCTCTTCCAGATTATAAAATAAGAAGAAACACTTGACCTTTCCCTTTATGAGACTGCTAGAATATTGTTACCAAGTTCCCAGATCAATAGTATAAGAAATTAAATTACAGGCTAATGTTAATGATAAATCAAATGCAAGTATCTTTAACAAAATATTAGTAAACTCCATCCAGTACAGGCTCACCTCACTTCCCTTTATTGCACTTCACAGATATTGTGTTTCTTTACAAATTAAAAATGTGTGGTGACCACGTGTTGAACAAGGCACTATTTTTCTTCAAACAGCATTTGCTTACCTCGTGACTCTTAGGTCACATGTTGCTAATTCTAGCAATATATCAAGCTCTTTCATTATTATTATATTTGTCATGGCGATATGTGATCAGTGATATTTGATGCTACTGATATGACCTGCTGAAGACTCAGATGATAGCACATTTTAATAATAAGCTATGTTTAAAATGAGTACTTTTTTAGATTTGATGCTAGTACACACTTAATGGACTGCAATATAATGTAAACGTAACTTTTATGTACACTGGGAAACAAAAAATTCATGTGACTTACTTTATTGTGATATTCTCTTTATTGCAGTGGTCAGAAACCAAACCTGCAGTATCTCTGGAGTATGCCTGTAGCATATAAAATATGCAATCTACTGTGACAAATGGGGGTTATTCCCAGAACACGAGTTTGGTGTAACATTAAAGTTAAATTAATTTACCATATTAACAGATGAATGTTGAAAACTGTCCAATTGTAAAATACAGTAAAGTAATTTTACAAAATCAATATTCTTTCATGATAACAAAGAAACTCTTTGCAAACTGAGATAGGAAAGGAACTGTCTAACCAGATAAATACTATGTGTTGGGGAAAAACCCTCAACATTAACCATAATTACAGGCTTTAATATTTAAAGCCTTATTGTTGAAGCTGGAAGGAAGAAAATATGGGTCTGATGGAGACCAGCTTCAGAGAAGAACCAAGGATGCAGCACCTCAGATGCCGGGTTGGCCCCATTTGACACTGGGGAATCTTTCTCCAGCTTGGAGCCCAAGGAGGGTGCAGGGGCTGAGAGGCAGAGCACAGGAGGGATGAAATAAGGAGAAATGGAGGGGCAGCTCATACAACCTGACAGAGGTTAGGACTCACACACTCTGCATCTGAGTTCCCTCGCCAGCCAAAGTGGGATAGTGATGTTCTCGTTTGTGAAGGTTTAGCAAAATTTATTTAAAGTGTGTTGCACATGAAAATAGACACATCATCAGAAGCCATTATTCTTTGTATTATATGAGGTTGAGTCATGTGAAGTTGTGGATATCCTAGTGTTTCTGATGTTCGAAAATGGCGTTTCACATGGTTGAACCTGGAAGTTCCTGTTGCAGTGTACGTAGGCTACCCTTGTAGCTAGTATGCACTAACTAGTGACAACAAAGAGACCAAGGGCTGATTGTCCCGAAACTAACACTTCCACATTTATGTATCTTGTCTTCTAATATTCAGTTGTTTCTTTTCTTCTCCACAGTTCGCTATTTCTAATATTGGGGTATGTTTTACAAGCAAGGTTTATGTGAAGTGTCATTTTCCCTTTATAACCAGAAAATCCATAATTAAACCGTTGATGTGTCTTACAATTCACGATGTCTAAGATTTAATTTCAAGCTCAGCATCATGGTTTTGAAAATGATGCCAGAGGGAAAAAAAAATGAGATGATCTACTAATATTGCTTGGCATTTGATCATTGTACACTTGGCCCCCAAACACCCCCAAACATGTTCTCCAGGCCCTTTGGGGAAGCACGACAGAAGGTAGACCTGGCCTCTGCTGTGCACATCCTCTTCACCCGCAGCTTCTGAGCACCAGCCATTCAGCACCTGAGGGACCCAGGAAATTATTCACAGACCAGCAGAGTCTGAATGTCTAATATTCAATAGTTCAAAAACTAAATGCAAGATAATGCCTCCTTTCTGTGAAGTCCATGGAGATTGCTCTGAAATAAATGAGGTTTTATGTCTTCATTATACACGAAAGCTATTTAATTACATATACCTGGAAAATACATCAGTCATTTACCTGAATGTAGCTAGGCTCGCCTTCCTTGTCCTGAGAAGCAGGAGCAGAGTCTGGACAAGCCTTGTTCACACTGGTCGTGCCAGCGTTCACCTGGGACAGGTCTACAGGCAGATTGATCTGACCCCCAGGTCTGTGTGTTCCATGGGACCATCTGGAACACCCTTTAATAGGACGGCCACATGTCCCAGTTTGCTGAAGACAGTCTCATACTCCTGTTCAGTTTAGCATTTTGCCAGGTGTTTCATTCTTAAATGAAGCATCATTAACAATTGCATTAAAATAAGCCAGGTGGGCTGGTAACCTTCCACCTGCACTTCTGGCTTCTGCTGTGCTCCTGTCTAGCACCAGAGTTAGGACAGTGATTAAATATGAAAACTTCATCATGGGACTTCATAGGTGAGAGGGGAGTGAAATGTTTGTGAAACGGGGCTGGGGGATGGTAGTGGGAAAGCCCTGCTGTCAAGCGTGTAGACGGCAGGCTGAATGCTCCTGGTACAGTTTGTCTTTTGCTATATGTTATAAATCTATATTTTGTTTTTTTTGGAAGACATTTATTTCACAATAACTTTCACCACTGAGACATTCAAAAATAAAGCACTCATAGAATAAAAATTAAGAAACGACTTTCTGCGTCTCCAGGAATTTCATGGTGTGCATGCACCTTCAGTAAGATATTTGGTATTGTTCTCCGTGTAAAAACCAGAAGACACAGATGTCCCAAGAGAGCATCTGCACGTTCTTCAGAAGTCAGTCATTATGTTAAGATGTGTGTCCTCAAGGAGGAAAGCAGATCCTGGGTAGCGCAAAAGCACGATTCCATTTCACTCTGAGAGGCATTGCTGTTCAATCTGATCAGCTGATGCCTTTCCTAGTTTAATCTTGTTCATGTTTGATTCCAGTTCCAGTCTTTCTTGTGTACGTCTGAAAAGTAGAGCAACAACTATTAATACGTTGGGTGGGTTATCACAGAAGAACATTGTACATAGTTAAATGAGAGTCTTACATCCGTGTCATCAGATTCTGGAAATAGTACGTCAGTTAATTTATTTTTTTAAATGAGGTTTTATTTAATACACATAATAAAATTAAAGCCTTACTGTGTCAAAATTCTTTTCACCTTACTGTGAAGACTATTGTAAATTATGTTAAAAATTTAAACATTTAAAAGAAAATCATTTGGTTTTGTACAGAAATTTGATGAAGTCTGATGAAGTGTAGAGTTACGGTGAAAAAATATTTTACTAGACTGAGAAACTATGGAGCTTTTACAGTTCCTAACCTCATTCAAATTGTGATGTTTTATGTACCAAAGATTTACAAATATTTTTTATTCATACACACTTCAAGTTAACTGAAGCATTTTTTGGTAACAAAACTGATTTTGAATGTGAAAACAATACTAACGCTTCCACTGTAGTCCATATACTCATTTGGGTCTTAAAAATATTGGGGCCTTGAAGTATATTATATATCAAGCTAAGTGCCCCACAGTGGTGTTAGCATTTTTGTAAAGAAATCCTCTATGTTTCAGTTACACTTTATTCAAAACTCTTTGATTTTAGAAACCTTTCATGAAATAATTCTACATACGAAGTTCCAAAACTAACTTGAGATTGAAAGCTTTTGGCAATTCGCAATTATTTAGCTATTTTTCTGCCTTAAAATGAGCAAGAAACGGATTATATTAAACACTGAGAGTTTAACGGGTAATAACGTTTAAATCTGACATTCTATAATTGCATTTTGGAATCTATGAGCACGTGAGGAGAAGTTTTCGGTGAAACTCTTGTTTCCTCAACATTTTATTATGGAAAGTTTTGAGCATACAGAAAAGTTGTAAGAATTTTACAGAAAACACCCATACACCCATCACCTCTGTCATACCACTAACAATTTATTACAGTTGCTTTTCACATATCTGCCCATCTTTCTATTCATTCATCAATACATTGTATTTTTTGTATTCATTTTAATGTAAGTTGTAGACAGCTGTACATTTTATTCTTAAATATTTCTGCATGCAGACTACTAACTCGACATTATATATGTTCATAATTCTTCTCAGTTAGAATTTGTGATCTGTTAAGTACACAGTTTTTAGGGTAATATTTGACGAATTCTGGAAAATACACTGGCTAAGCAAAAAAGGTACAGAATAATTCATTTGCCCATTTCTTCTTTCCACTCCACCTCCATTCTAAGAGGCAACCATTTCTTTGATTTATTTCACCATAGATTAGTCCAATCTGTTCTAGAACCTCATAAAAATGTAATCATATGGTATAGACTTTTTTGGGGAAAGGTTTCTTTCACTCAGCATAATGATTTTGGGATTCATCCATGTGGTTGTGTATAACACTAGTATTTTTTTTTCTTTTCCATTGCTGAATATACAACAGTCTGTTTATGTTATGAATATACCATTGTTTGTGTATCAATTACCCTGTTGATGGACACATGGGCTGTTTCCAGTTTGGTGCTATTATGAATAAAACTGCTAGGAACATTCTTGAGTAAGTCTTTTTATACACATATGATTTCACTTCATGGGCATATGTTTGTTTTGGAAGAAACTGCCCAATATTTTCCAAAGTGGCTGTAGCATTCTAAAATGTCACCAGAAATGTAGGAAAGTTCTGACAGATTCACATCCTCACCAACATTTGGTGTTGTCAATAGTTTTAGCTTCAGCTATTTTGTTAATTGTGAATGAATGATAAACCTTATTTTGGTTTAAGCTTACATTCCCTGATAGCTAATGATTTTGAACACTTTTTCATGTGTTTATTGACCATTTGGACAACTTCCTTAAAATCGTTGGCTCATTTTTAGTTGGATTGTTTGTCTTTTCATCATTGAGTTTTGGGAGTTCTTTAGACAGCCTTGATAAAAAATATTTTCTTTCAATATGCAGTTTACTCATTCACTTTCTTAAGACTGTCTTTCAATGAGAAGAAGGCATAAATTTGATGAAACAAATGAATTATTTTTGATTCTTTTATGTGTATTACCTTCAGCGTATAAAGAAAACTTTACATAACTTCAAGTCATGAAGTTATTCTTTTGTGTTTTCTTCTAGAACCTTTATAGTTTTTTATTTTTGTATATGTTGTGAAGCTCCAAAGTTGAGGTTTACTTTTTTCCTAAAGATAACTTGTTCCAGCACCATTTGTTGAAATGACTTTCCTTTCCACATTGTATTACTTTGATGTTATTCGTCAAAAATTAATGGACAATGTTTGGGGGCTTTCTATTATACTTCAGTAATCGGCCTTCCTATTCTTATTCCAGTACCATATGTTCTTAATCACTATAGCTTTAGAGCAGGTTTTGAAGTCAGGCAGTGTAAGTTTACCAAGTACTCTTCTTTTTTTTTTTTTTTTTAAGATTTCTTTTAGTATTCTAGATGTTACACATTTCTTTATAAAGTATCGAACCAAGATGGCAAATACTACAAAAAATTCCTTGTAGAATTGTTTTAGGGATTGCATGGAATCTAAAAATCAATTTTGGGGGAAGTGATAGCGAACACATAGATTGAGTCTTCACGCCTCCCCAAAAGGGAGGAAATGGTATATCCTCCTTTTTAGTATAGATTTGGGGCTTTTCATGTTTTCTATTTTATCTTGAGTCAATTCTGACACATTCTGTTTCAATAAATTTACCCAATTTGTCAAATATATTGGCAAAAAAGTCTTCATAATATTCCCTTATTTCCTTTAAGTATGCATAGGATCTACAGCTATGTCTCCCCTTTTACTCACATTATCCCTAATTTGTATTCTCGTTTTTTTCATGAATCATTTAGAAGCTTATCAAATTTTTGAACCCACAAACTAGTGGATTCATTCATTTCTTTGTTGTTTTTCTTTTCTCTATGTTATTGATTTCAGTTCTTATCTTTATTATTTCCTCCTTCTTACTTTGAGTTAACTTTCCTTCTACTTTTAGCTACTAAAGATAGACCTTCATATTATTGAATTTGCACCATTATTTCCTAATATGAGCATTTAAGTTTCCTTTAAAGCACTGCTTTTAGGCATCCTGAAGGTTTTTAATATGTTATATTAACATTCTGGTAAAAATAACTTTCTCTTTCCTTTATGATTTCATTTATGGCCCATGATTATTTAGGAATGTATTCTTTAATTTCTCTATATAAGGTTTTTTTTCTAGATATTACATTGTTGTTGATCACTAACTTAATTCCATTTTAGTTTGAGAACATATTTCATAGTATTTTACCTTTACTCATACCTGTTTTATGGTCTAGCATATGGTCTCTCTTGGCGATCATGCCATGTATGTGCTTGAAAAGAAGCTTTGAAGTCATTGTGTATAATGTTCTATCAGCATCAATTTGGTGAAGGTGATTGATAGTGTTGTTCAGATCTTCCATGTCAATCGTAACGTTTGGTTTACCTGGTCTATTAATTGTTGAGAGGCATTAAAATCTCCAAATATTATTGTGTATTTGTCTATTTTCCCTTTAAACTTGTGAGTTTTTAAATTTGTAATTTTAAGCTCTACTTAAAGGCATATCCACTGTATGACTGTTATGTCTTCCTGAAGAATCTGTCCTTTTATCATGAAATCTTATTCATCTCTCCTAATCCTCTCCATCTTGAGGTATTACTTTATTTGACAATAAAAGCCATTCCAGTCCTCTTATATTAACTGTTTGCAAGACATATATTTTCCCATCCATTTACATCCACTTTCCTATCTTCATCATTATATTTCAAGAACACCTCCTATAGAATATGTATAGTTGGGTCTTGCATTTTTATTTATTCTGAAAAATCCCTGATCTTTTCTGGAGTGTTTAGTCAATTTACATGAATGCGGTCACTGAATAGTTTGATTTAGTCCATCAACTTGCTGTTTACTCCACCTGTTTTTTCCCCTCTGTTTAGCCTTTCATATTTTATTTTGAGTTAAAAGGATACAGATATAGATATAGGTATTTGGGTGTACCTATTATGGTTGCTCTAGATTATTATTTATACCCTTAATTTTTTTGACAATATATTTATTGTCAAAATTGTGTCACTTCCTATATATGAATCTTGAAGATTTGTAGTTCTATTTACCTTCTGGTCTTTTGTGCTGCAGTTATCATATGTATTATATCTAAATATGTTATAAATTGCCTAATACAGTACTCTAAGTTTTGCTTTAAACCATCATATGTATGTTAAAGAAATAAAGAAGAAAATAGAGTCTAATATATTTATACACATATTTTCTCTTTAGTCTTTCCTAAAGATTCAAGTTTCCATTCTGTAGTATTTCTGTTTAGTCTAAAGAATTTAGTATAGAGTATACCTGTGAAACTATGTAGGTTGATATATTTACATATTTCAATAAAAAGTTAGACATGAGAATATACACATTTGGAAAAAATTGAGTTTACCAGGTAACTCAGTACATGTAGAAAAAAGATTTTTTCAATACAAAATATTATGGTATAAAAAGAAGGGTCATTTGAATTTTTCATCACTTTCAAGTGTATTATCTATAAATTTATCTTAGAAAAAATTATAGACCTGTTTCAAAAATATTAAAATCAAAACCACATTAAAAATACATTCTTCAGGGACTTCCCTGGTGGTCCAGTGGCTAAGACTCCATGCTTCCAATGCAGGGGGCCCGGGTTCAATTCCTGGTAAGGCAACTAGATCCCACGTGCAGCAACGAAGATCTTGCGTGCTGCAACTAAGACCTGACGCAGCCAAATAAGTAAATAGATAAATAAATGTCTAAGAAAATACATTCTTCAAAAAAATACTAGTAACATATATTTGACACAGATACAGTAGACCAAAGCACACGGATACTTATCAACCTGCTGTTTTATTTTAAAATTAAGATAATCAGCATAAAGAAACTTTTAAAATTGTGCTTCAATGATCACAAATACATGCTGTTTTTTGGAAAGAATTTTATTTTTGAAAATGATTTTTGAATAGAATTATTTTATAGGTGTATCAAAATAATAACAAAACCAACTGATCTCTGTGTGTATATATGTATGCGTATATACGTATATCTGTGTCATATATACGTATTTATATGTAATACATACATATATGTATATATAGTATATACACATATACATATTTTTCTTTTTAAGAGTCATGTATATATAATTTAAAAATTATTTGTCTTTCTCCCTACCATTTATTCCCAGATGTGTCCTAGTTTTACTGACAAATGATACGATTGCCTTACCTTTAAATTTCCAGCAACCACAGGTAGGTAAAGATTTTTCACAATTGCTTGCATAGACAAGTACTATCTATTCCACCAATAAGGGGCAAATTCTGCTTCTGTTTAGGCCAAGGCTCTGGACCAGGGCTGAGCAGAGCAGAGCAGAGCGGTGGGTGCCATCCTAACTCCCTGGGCTTCCCCGGACCACCAAGATTGGGTCCCGCGCTTTGTGAGATGTGTTCCCCAGGTGTAGATCTCAGGCAGGCCCAGCCCTGCAAGCAAACCCGCTGGAGAATGTTTTCACTGGGAACTGACTTCCTCTTGCCCAACCTTGGAGAAGATGCTCAGGAGAAAGCTGTCATCACTGTTACCTGCACCTGACAAGTCATAAGATCCAGAGAGAGGCAAGGCTCAAAGGCACTGATAAAACCCTCCACGGGATTAGCAAAGAGCAGCTCTACTGGACCCAATAGTCTTGGGCCTGTGGGCTGTTGGTAGTTTTATTATTGGTGCTTCTTTTTTCTTTTTGTTCTGGTGTATGCAGGGGGTAGGAAGAGGTTGAAGGGCAAGGAAGTTTGCCCCTGCTCTGTGTAGTCTGCTTGTTACCACTTTTCTGCAGCTAAGTTCTTATGTCTCTCTTTTAATTTGAAATGTCAAAGTGTATTTTTTTAAAAAATGAAGAGACTATTTTCATCAGTTTTCTGTTTGCAGAAAAATTAAGCAGAAAGTACAGAGTTCCCATAAATCCCCCTCACACACAGTTTCCCTGTTGTTAACATCTTGCACGAATGTGGTGTGTTTGTGACAACGGATGAGCCAGTGTTGATATATTATTAGTAACTAATGTCCACAGCTGACATTAGCCACTGGACAACCAGGAGCTCTGAGTTTGGGGGATGGGAGAGGTGAAGGGGGTGGGTCCCGCAGCCCAGGTTCCAGGCACAGACGCGGAAAGGCACGGCCACAGTGGGAAGGTCCACATGGACCCTGCCCTGCCCTCCACTGCATAAAGAAGATATGGTACATATTTACAATGGAATATTACTCAGCCATATAAAAGAACTAAATAATGCCATTTGCAGTCACATGGATGGACCTAGAGATTATCATACTAAGTGAAGTAAGTCAGACAGAGAAAGACAAATACCACAGGATATCACTTATATGTGGAAACTAGAAAATGATACAAATGAACTTATTTAAAAACCAGAAACAGACCCACAGACATAAAAAACAAACTTATGGTTACCACAGGGGAAAGGTGGGGGGACGGATATATTAGGAATTTGGGATTAACAGATATACAACAGTACTATATATAAAATAAACAACAAGGACCTACTGTATAGCACAGGGAACTACACTTAATATTGTGTAATAACCTACAAGGGAAAGGAATCTGAAAAAGAATATATATATGTGTGTCTGTATAACTGAATCACTTTGCTGTACACCTGAAACTAACACAACATTGTAAATCAATTATACTTCAATAAAAAATTAAAAAAAATAAATAGAATTTAAAAAAAAAAAAAGAATAAACTGCAGCTGAGCAGGTCTCAGTTCTTCCTGCCTTGAAAACACAGATGGTCCAGAAGCCTCTTTCATTCACTGTCAGTTGTCACTGTCCCTTAAAAAGCTTCACCGCACATCCCATCAGTTACCTGCACCTTCTCTTCCAGACAGACCTCTCCCTAAGAAGACACCGTAAGGACTCTTAGGCCATTTCTGGGAGGGTCTACTGGTCATCACATTACATCTCTAAGGGCTGCAGAGGGAGGCTGACAGCTACATAGGCCCCTGATTTGGCTGATGCTGTCCCTGTGCTTATTTGCCAACATCTGAATGTCCTTTGCCACGAAATATCTTCATGTTTTTTGCAGCTCAGATTCTCAGCCTACAGTTGGTCACTTTCACAATCAGCTCACACAGAAGACCCTGGCCCCATCCTCACTATGGACTCCCTAGTGAGGATGTGATGTGATGGTAAAAGCATCTTCCCCGTGCCAGCTCATCTTCATTTCTCCCCAAGGCCCATTCAAGACCACAGGGCACACACACAGCAGCAAGGACGGGGGCACTTGAACTCTCTCTCTGCTCCATGTCTGTGAGGGGAAGGGAAGGAGATGCAGTCTCAGGACAGAACGAGATTCCAGGCTTCCTGCGGACACTCGGGATGAGAACACGGCGGAGTTGTGTCCGGCTGTAACGCCGGCTTGTGGGCCACTCCCACACTTCCTCTGACATTGCATTTCTTGTCATGCTTCCAAGATCAAATCAACAGCTTAGGTGGCCCAGGCCCACTGGGAAGCCCCCAAAGGGCTGGCCTCCTGCACCCCCATCTTTTGCATGAGAAGCAAAAGGAATTCCGTGACAGGTTTCATCCCATTGCTTTCAATTAACAAAAAACTTGATTTCCTCTCTACTGGCATAATGGTCCACATTCCTGGAAAGACTCATTTCCAGGATGACCAGGGACTCATTCACGCAGGTTCCCATGGATAAGCCTGCAATGGGCAAGAGGAGACGGTGGAGCCTGAGAGATCCCTGCTCAGGTAAACACTGTGCAGCTCCATTGCGGCCATGCCTGCCCTGATGAATGGCATTAGGTGAGTTCTTCGTTTCTCATCCTGCAAACGAGGACTACAGAAGTGCCTTGAACGTGGGAAGGAAACAGGATGGGCAATGTCGAGCTCAGCACAGACACAGTCCTACTAGAGGAGGCTGGCGCCCACGGGAGGTTCTAACCCAGTACTCCCAACAGGCCCCAGGGGAGACTTTGGCTTCTAAACGCTTCTTTTTCAGAACGCCCTTCTTCCCCAATGAAAATACACAGGGAGACAGACAGACAGACAGACAGATGATAGATAGATGTAGGCAGATAGATATAAATAGATGATAGATAGATAACAGATAGATAGATAGATAGATGGCTAGATAGATAGATGTAGGTAGATAGATATAAATAGATGATAGATAACAGATAGATAGATAGATAGATGGCTAGATAGATAGATGTAGGTAGATAGATATAAATAGATGATAGATAGATAGATAGATAGATAGATAGATAGATAGATGTAGGTAGGTAGATGACTAGATAGAATATAGACAATAGGTAGATGATAGGGCAGATAGATAGAGGTAGGTAGATAGATAAATAGGTAGAATATAGATAATAGGTAGATGATAGAATAGATGATAGATAGATAGATAGAAAGATAGGTAGATAGATAAATAGATAGATAGATTAAATGCATCCAAGCACCTAGCTTTTCCGTGGCACCAGCAAAGAATCTGAAGTCAGAACTCCTAAAACACTCCCATCCCCCTCCCAGCCCCCCTGCGGCCCCCTGACCCTACCAGTAACCCTGAAGACTCAGGGCCAAGGAGCAGACACATCACCAGGCATCAGACCACATCTGTGTTCGTGGAGCTGGCTTTTAAAAAACATATATATATATATGTTTATATATATGTGTGTGTGTGTGTGTGTATATATATATATATATATATATATATATATATATACATATATATAAAATAAATAAAGCATGGATAGCAGGGCATTGCTGATTCTGTGAATATTTGCTGGAGACATTAGTAATTTTGGCATCACAGGAGTGACAGTGAAATGCTGTTTTCCCTTTATTGTAATTAATGTTGATAGTGGTGACAATCCCCAGTCCTGTGTTTATGTGACATGGAGTGTATAAGAACTCCCAGAACTTTACAGTTTCTTCATCTGTACAGCTCACAGAGCAGGGGGTGGGAGAAGGCATTGCTGGCACTCATCCGAGAGCCTGGCAGGAAAATGAGACAGGACGGGGACTCAGGAGACCAGTTCTCTCTTTTTGGCTCGGCTCCTATTTACGCCCATGGCCTCGGGTGAGGTGAGGCATTGGTCTTCTCAGAACCTCGGTGTGGTCTTCTATAAAATGGAAGGGTTGGATGCTTAGGACAACCTCTCCTGGGCATGATATTCTTGTGTGAGAGACTAACTGAATACATCAGAATGGACATGCACCTGTTATCTTAATTATCTGGAAGTCTCAGGCTGAAGGGTCTGACAGATGAAAGAATTGAATAAATGCATCAGACACCATTGTCATGACCGTTTCCTGATCTGGAAAATGGGTCTTTTAATGAGCTTTTTGGGAAAATTTTTTTCCAGGAATTTAGACCATCATACCAGTAGAGAGGAAATCAAGCTCTTCATTAATTAAAAGCAATGGGATGGAACCTATCACAGAATTCCTTCTGCTTCTTGTGCAAAAGATGGGGGTGCAGGAGGCTAACCCCTAGCTGGGGTCCTCAGTGGGTCTGGGCCACCTAAGTTTGGAGGTATTCTGAGATTCAATGAGATGAAATCCTCACAGCACCTAATTTAATGCCAGACACATGGTAGACATGAAATTGCAGACACCTAAAGCTAGGTTCATGCCCAGGCCCCACACCAACTAGCCTGCTGAATTTGCTCTCCCATGAAAGAGGATGGATTCTGTCCAGTTGCCCGGGCCCCCATTACAGCGAGGGCCCAGAGCATGGTAAGAAGATTTGGGATGAAGTTCTGAGCTCTGGTAGTTGTAGGCTTGGTTCTGCGCTTGTCTGGCTGTGGGACCCCCATGTGGTAGGTACATCTCTCAGACCTCTGTTTTTGCATCTGTCAGATGGCAGCTCAGAGAAAGGTGGTAGGGCTTGGATCTGACTTCAGAGCCTCCACACCCACCTCCTGGCTGTGGAGCAATGGTTTTTCATAACCATGAAGACTTATCCATGACCATGGTGGCTTTCTGCCTTTCCCCCGAGCACCCTCAGGAACACGAGGATATCACAGCAGGGTACGGAAACGAAGCTGCTTCAAGCTAAGTATCCGAAACATTTCCACTCTCTAGCTCCTGTTTTTGCAGAATAGTTGCATCCATTTCTTCTCATTATTAAAAAAATATAGAAAACAGTCAATGAAACCCATGAACTTGGGCCTGGGCTATGGATTCAGAGCCCATGACCCCGAGGAGGCAAACAGGGCCATTCCCGGTCCAGAGGATCCTCTGCTCCTCCATCTAGGGCTGGACTGCAGAGCTCCGGCCCACCCTGGCTGTGCACTCTGACCCCAACAGTAAGCAGCTTCCTAGAAGCCTTTCTACCAAGGCAGCATTGAGGCCTGGGGGCTTCTGGGTTCCAAGGAAATGGGGCTGTGGGTTTCCTCAGGCTACTGTCCCTCCTACCAAACTCATAACCACCTCCAAGATCTCTATTTTGGAATGTGTGGAAGTGAGGTTCTCCTACCCCAAATGCTGCTTTCACCATGTTCTGTATGAGTTTTAAATTTGATTTTCACAGCCATCAGTGTTTTGCAAAATTATGAGAATTACCATTAAGTGTGAGATGCAGCTCGGGAGATAATATTATTTTTAAAAATATTCATCTGTGCATACTCACTTCTTTGCCCTTCATAATCCTTCCTGACAGGAAACCTATGCAAGATAGATTATTATTATTTTATTATGATTACTCCCATTTTTCTATTCAGAAAAACGAGGCTCAGTGCTCTCTCCTCTGGGGGGGAGGAGGGCATTTTTCTCCTGGAGGTGGAGCTAGGTCTCAGACCTTTTACTGCATTGAGTGGTGCCTCCCACCCCTACGAATATGTCCAAGTCCTAACTCCCAATGCCCATGAATGTGACCTTATCTGGAAATGGGGTCTTTGCAAATGTATTAAGTGAAGGATCCTGCGATGAGATCACCCCGGATTAGGGTGGCCCTGGATCCAGTGATTAGTGACTTGTAAGAAGGCGAGAGACACAGGTGGAGGCCACGTGGAGACAAGAGGCGGAGAATGGAGTGATTTGTCTGCCCTGCAAGGAATGCCAAATGTCGCCAGGAGCCCCTTGGAGCCGGGAGAGAGGCGTGGGATGGATGCTCCTCGGAGCCTCCAGGAGGGACCAAACCCTGTAGACCTCTTGTTCTCAGACTTCTGGCCTCCAGGACCAGAAGAGAGAGTAAAGTTCTGTGGTTTTACACCCCTCAACTTGTGTTAATGTGTCATGCAGCCCCAGGACCCTAACACATCCTCATCCACAGCCGGGAGCCTCCCTGCCCTGCATCCCCACCTCCTGCTGGAACTGCCTGTTGGCTGGAACCCTTTGGAGGACAGTCTGGCTGGCTCACAGTGGGAGCGCAGGGGCCGCTTCCTCTGCACTGAGTTCATGGACGCTCAGCGCCAAGGACAGGCCAGAGGTGAGGTCCTGTCCCTGGCTCCTGCCCACGGACCGGCCCTGATGGGCTCCTTTGCTGCCTGGCCCCCTCCCCTTGGCCAGATCTGCAGCCTTGCTTGTTGCTACAGCAGAGCTGCTTCAAGTCGGGGACCGATGGCAGTGGCGGATGGCAACCCCACCCTGAGCCCGTCGGAGCCTGAGGGGCTCATGTCCCTGGTGGTCCAGCAGTCCATGACGTCAACAGGGCTCCCCTCACTTGTGAGCAGAGATACCGAGGCAGGAAGAAATGAAATCTCTTGTGTAAGGCCACTCTCTGGGAAGGAGCAGAGCAGGGCTCAGCCCAGGGGTGGCCTGCTGACATCTGTCCCCTGGACCAGTCACATCCTGTCACCTCAGAATTCAGAGGCTGGAGCATGTGCCAAGCTCTGTCGGGAGTGAGTGGGAACTTTCCTGACTCCTCGCTCAGGAGTGAGAGCCCTCTATAGCATCATCACCAATTACAAGAACGTTTCCCTTTATTTAATCCCAAATACCTTCATTTGACAACTTGTCATCGTACACTTGTGGGGAAACATGCATCCTCTGGACCTTCTCGCTGCTGTGACTTGGGTTGTGATCAGAGAAAGATGATGGAGACAAAATAAGAAAGGGTACATTTTATAAAATGGGATATTTAAAAGGCAGTGTGTCCTCAGTCTGAAAGCTTGACATTTGAAAGCCACCTTCGATTTTTCTAAAGGAAAAAAAGAAAGATCTGCTCTAGCCTATGGAGAAAATGTATAAAAGTATGAGAGTTTTGCCTAGAGAAAGTAACATTTTCATTTTCTCTCTTTGAGAAGTTGAGTTGCAAGAGAAAAAGCAAGATTCAGTCTGAAGAGACCCCCGAGCATCAGGAAAGAGGGCAAGATGATGGGGGGTACAGGTGGCACCCCAAGACCCCTGCCCCCCAAGGGCTGCTTGGACCCTTAGATGCTGGGTCCACAGGGTCAAGGAGAAGGTGGGAAGACATTATTCTGAAGGTCTCAAAGTTTTGATCTAAGTGGGGTCCTTTATGCTCTGAGACACCGGAGGCCCTGTCAGACCTGGTGGGCAGTGGGACTACCCAGGTGGCCGGGAAAGGAGGCACGTGTGTCCAGGGCTGGACTCTCTTTCTGTCTCTGTCTCTGTCTCTCCCTCTGTCTCTCTGTAGCTATGGGGTGAGCACGTGGGGATAATTCATGAGATGTCTGGGGAAGGCTGGAGGTAGGGATGGAGGAAGGGTGCCCTCAAGGCCAGGCTGCCCAGTGTGGCTCCCCAGCTGCGATGGGTGCATGAACGGCTGGACCAGACCAGCGGCAGTGATGTTTCCTCCTCACACATGATTCCAACCATCTCTGCCAGGGCTGTGGGGTAGACCCCACCCCATGGGACCTGCACCCCAGGTGGGCAAGCAAGACGGGCGGGTGGTCCTTGCTATGATAGAGACAGCAGTGGGCCAAGGAAGCAGGATGGCCTCCCGAGGAAGCTCAGCCAGGGCTTCACTGTGCAGATGAGCAGGTTGGTGTTGGGAGGTGGGGTGATGCGTCTGAGGCTGGTCCAGGGAGACAGGCCTCAACACGGGCAGCCTGGGGTCAGACCCGCATGGGGCTTGGTATGAGGGCCCATGTCCTGCCCACAAACCCCGGCTCACACCCCAGGGCCCAGCATCATGGGGGCTGCAGGAGAAAGGGCCTGAACCCATCATGCCTTGGGGGAAGCCAGTAAAGCTGGTGGTCCGAACTCTGGATAAAACCTAACTGCCTCAAACTCCGCCAGCCAAGATGCCTGGGCTGCAGTGAGAAGGGGGTCAGGGAGACGTCCCCACATGAGGACCTGCCCGAGGGTCACCTTCAGAGATCCAGGCAGGCGCAGAGCAGAGCTGGCTGAGTCACTGACCCTGGACATGCTGTTTGCCTGAAATGAAATATTATACAGTCTTTGTGAATTGGAGACTCACAGTCAGGAATTTTCATAAGCACCCCAGGACCAGGAGAGCTTCCTGGAATCATGGCACAGATTTTATGTTTGTTCTTTGTTGTTGTTTTCCGTTTGCTCTGGTTTTGTTTCTACTTTTAGCATCTCTAGAGGTCCTGCCCAGGGACAAGCCCAGGCACAGTGAGAGTGCAGGGGCTGTGCAGGCTCCTCTCATGGCCTGAGCCCACCTGGCCGCAGACTCTGCACATTTGGATCGTAGAAACTTTACAAAGCTTCCCGTGACTTTCTGTGGACAAGAGGACGAGCTGTGCCTTTGCCTACTCCATGACAAGGAGGCAGCTTTGCGCAAGGGTGAGATGTGGCTTCACCGTGGACACACTGGCTTCAGATTTAGGAGTGGGGCTGCCTGACCTTGAGCCCTCCTTAGCCCCTCCCCTCCCCTGCGAGTGACCACCAGGATTGGATGGCACACATGCTCATCACCTGCACAGCAGCTGTGATGGACCAGAAGCAGCCTATGTCATTGTCACACTCGAGGACAGAGAGCTCCCTGAGTCCCCAACCAAAGGAGTGGAAACATGTTCTCAGCTTGGAAAAAAATCTCTGGTCCAGTGGCGCCTTGCTCTGGGGAGCTCTGTTCACAAACATTTATTTAGTGCCAGATGTGCGTGCGAGAAGCTGAATAATTAGTTGGGGTCAGACATCGGAAAAGGGCCTCTTGCTTCCCACTCTGGACCACAGTAGTTTTGGCATCGGCAAGTGGCGATGCTCTCAGTGCCTCCCTCCCAGGCAGGTGGGGAGGAAAGAAGGAGCTGATCCATCTTAGTGCTTGGACGGGACCTGTTACGTGGGAAGCACTCAAGACACCGTGGCTATGAGATATCAAATCCTGCACTTGGGCGCAAAGTGCAGCATGGTGGTGGCCCAGCATGGATGGAGGGATGTGGATGGAAAGGCCACGCGGCAGGAGAAACCTGGGGTCTTCCTGAGCCAGGGTAAGGTGTGGCTGCCTCTAGTCTGGAGACCCTGAGGTCCTTGGAGTGAAGGGACAGCCCACCCTGTCACTGGTGGGTGGCTCCAGGACTCATGTTGAATGGCGATGCCACCAGACTCGAAGGGGAGCCACTGGGGTCGGGGGTTGTGGTGGGTGAGAGTCAGGCCAGCGGGTCAGAGCCTGGACGGAAGATGATCTTGGGGACGGGATCGTTGTGTCCTAGGAAGGGAGGATGTCTCAAGTTGTCTCCTGGGACCCTAAGGAGCAACCCGAGGGCCAAGGGTCAAATGTTCAGGGAAGCACCTTATCGAGAAAGAGCTTTGAGTGTCCGCTCTGCCCCGCTGGGGACGGGCTGCCCAAGACCCACCCCAAGTTCACTGGACACAGTGAATGGTCATGAACACAGAACCTCAAGGGCGTCCCTGCTACACCGAGAGGCATCAGCGAGACCCCAGGCAGCACAGCTGGAGTCTCTGTGGCCAGGCTCTTCACCTCAAATGCTGTGGCCTTGAAGGCCTCTGAGACCATCCACACAGTCAAGTGCAGCGCTCGACCCACACCACACCCAGGCAACTCTTCCATTCAGGCTGCCGGCCACTCGCCAGGACAAATTGGCAGCCGCTCTTGCAGGGAGTGGGGCTCAGGTTATGGGACCTGCCAGTCCTGAAGCTCCCAGGCTTCTGGGCTTGGGACAGGTGACAAATCAACACTGTTAATAAGTAACCACCATGATGGGGAACCCAAGGGCTTCACATCCGCCAGCTCTGGTAATTCAAGCAGGCAGCAGGGTCGGTGCCATGGTTCTCAGTTTTCAGCTGGAGAAAATGAGTGTCCCTGTGCTTTCGCAACCTTCTCGGGGTCAGACACCAGCCCATAAACGCTATCGCTGAGGCCAATCCAGACGTTATTTGCACGACCTACCCTTGATGTTCACAGAGATGCCAGGCCCCAGTCGCTGCCCTGGCTCTGCGGGGTCTGTGCGAGGTTCTGCCCGAGATGAGTGTGGCCCATGTCAAGCTGGTTCACGGCTGTGTTCTACGGGTCTGGCCCAGGTTTGGCACCGAGAGGCTCCTTCGTAAATATTTTTCAATGAGCTAATAAATAAGCAGTGGGAGCCGCAGCCGGGGAGAGTGGAGCAGAGGGCGCAGCAGTGGAGGCTGGACCTCGGGGTGTGTTAATATGTAGGGGCCTGATACGGGAGGCATGGCCGCATCACACAAGCACAAAAGAAATCTGGGCAACACCAAGGCAGAAAAGACCAATCAGCATGAAATAGCCAGGGAGGGGAGATCAGGAGCACGCGAGACTTGTACAGAAATGAAGAAAAGGGTACACTTACAGAAAACCCAAGTTCATTATCCTGAAAGATAACGTGAAACAATTTCAGCAACAGAAAAGGCTCTCACTTTGTGGATGTTTACAGACGATGCAGAGAAATCCCTGCAGACAGGGCATCAGGACAGGGCTGCCCTGAGCTCAGGAGAAGGAAGACAAGGGGCCCCTTTGCTCTCTGTGACCTTGGGTTTCATAAGGACGTGCAGGCCTGTGTCTGCCATGGCAGCAAACCTCACAAGGGGCAGACCGACCATGCCCAGCCATGTAGCTATCTCCTGGGTGCTGGCAGGTGGGGAGGTGGGGGATGGAAGCTTCCTCTTGCCCTTAAAATTAGCTTAGTTTCCAACTGTTCTGAACTATATGGTGGCCTTTGGAGCAGAGGAGAAGGGAGCACAGGGCTTGAGGCTAGCACCTCTGCTTTCACCCTTTATTTCTGTTTTACTTGTTTTATTCCTTTGCCTATAAGCCCCATCATAGGATGCTGGACTCAGCATCCGGAAGTGCATTCCCTGATTCATCAGTTCTCACCTGGACTCTCCTCTGACTTCGTTTTCTATCTGACACTAAAAGGATGCTGCCTGAGGACGGCATTTCGCTCAGGGACAGCCACCGTTTTTAGCAGAATGAACCCATTCCTTCCCTCAGAGGCACCAGCTGAAGCTGAGGCCACTCCATCTTTGGTGGATGTGTAAGAAAGTTTGGCGGGGGAGACAGGCCCACACTTTGGGAAAGTGGCCAGACACCAAGATGGACTTATTTCTTTTCTTGCTATGATGGAGCAAACATGACGTGTAACCATGATGTAACAAGAGCGATTATTTAGGGGCCTGGATAAGACCATCCAATTCCCAACCCCACCTGAGTCATGGTCCTTTCAAATCCAATATTGTTTCTTAAAATAAATACTAAAAATGACTTTGAATCAAGGACCAGACAGATATTGGCCACTTAATGATGACCCAGATATTAATGAATGAGTAAAATATTCTCTGGCTAAATTGTGAGATAATTTTCCAATTTTGCCCTAGAAAGAAGCATTCCATTTATTTCACACAGCACTTGGAATTTTGTCATAAACATGTGATGGTTTGGGGAGGCAGAAAACAAGTGACACCAAAGATCTCTGTCATTCCAGCAGGATGGCAATACCTGGGCAGGTGAGTGCACCCCTCCTCCGCACTCCTATGTCAATCGATGTGAGGGAAGGGCCAGGCAGGTGCTCTGCTGCCAGGCTGTACCCTTCCCTGTATTGAGAGCCTGATTGATGCTAAGCCTCAGCTCAGATTCTCCCATCATTAGCTCACCTATTTCTCACACTATTATCAGGAAGTCATATTCAGATCCTAGAGTTACTGCTGGAGAATTTGCATCCAAGTGCACCTCCACCAGGCTCGCACACCGGAATTAGAACTCAAGAATGTAGACGCCAAGTCTGGGCTCTTCCTAAAGGGATGTGGCATCTCCTAACAGATGTGCAGCCTTTGTCGGGAAAAGGGAGGGCTGCAGAGTTGTCCTCCACCGTTCAGAATCTTTCAGAGAGACCCGCTGGGTGTGGGCACCTGCGCAGGGCTGTGAGCACACAGCTGAGTCATCTCTGCCCTGGAGAAAGCACCGTCTAACGGGGACTCGGGTGAGGTCTGATGCCTCTTACCACAACCTTAAAGGGGTCATAAAAAATTACTAGAGTTATGTGTCCTGCAAACACCAAGGATGGAGGTACTTACATATGACAGTCACAAGGAAGTTATCAGAGGTGCTAAGACCCTCTTTCAGCTGCGTCCAGAGGAAAATTGGAATGAGACAGAGGGACAGGGAGGGGAGAGCTGCAGACAGTGAGGGACGGGCCGCCTAGAGGTGAGAGAAGGGAGCCTGGGCCTGGGTCCAGGGTCTTGTTTATGAGCTCATTGGGATCTCCCTCCCCCAACACGGAGGAAGGCTACAGGGAGTTTAATAGGGGCGCAGACATCCTGTGGGAGGCTCAGGAGGGGTCCAGGGGTCCCTCCTTCTGTGGAGCAGTGCTTACTGAGCATGTGCACCCATCCCAGCTCCCGGTCTCAGCCGACAGGCAGATGGAGCTCGGAGGCTCCTGGGCTCGTTAGGGCTGCAGAGGGAAGCTGTGCCTGGGGGACCGGGATGGGGGATGTCTCACGGGGCCCGAAGGCACCTGCCGTGAGCCTGAGGGGAGAAGGAAACAGTGAAGGACAAGAAGGAAGTCTTTCTGGAAAACAGGAGTCGCATGGCAAAGGCACAGAGCAGAGGAGAAAAGACCACACATCTGGGACCACGAGCTGCTGAGAAAAGGGGGAGATGCTGAGCTCCCCGGAGGCAGCGGGGAGGGAGGTGAGGCTGCAGGGACCACAGCACAGCCCGGCCAGGCTGGGGTTGAGCAGCTGGAGGGACCCCCGGGGGTCTGCGGGCAGGGCATGATGGTCAGGAGTTTATCTGAGACAGGACATGTAGAAGGGGCCGGACCAGGCTCAGGGTTGCGAAGCTGGTCCAGGCGAGAGGCCCAGACGAGAGGCCCAGACGAGAGGCCCAGCGCTGAGGCTGTGGGCAGGGAGGGCAGGAAACGTATTTCAGGGACATTTAGGTCGCATTGATGGAGCACCTGAGTGCTCTGTTGACATGAAGAAGGGGGTGGGGGTGATCCCTGGCTCTCCTGGGCCCCTGGGGAGGGCGGCTCCATCCCCAAGGGAGCCTGGGAGGAGGGTCAGGGCTGGGGGAGGGGAGCAGCCGGGTTGGGGCGTGTTGAGTTGAGGTGTCTGTCTGTGTGGAGCCCAGTTACATCAGGGGTGGGAGAGAGATGCCGTGTGGGGCTGGGGAGAGTCCCAGGGCTTTGAAAAAGGTTTTGGAGGCATCACCACTGGCTGAGAAACTCCTCCCAAATGGAAAATCAAGTCAGGAGAAAGGGAGGTGGGATCAGAAGCCAGCAAACTGTTCTACTCGTGCAGCGGGCAGCGCTGGACAAGAAACGTCTGCTGCCAGACGAGCACGCCCACCACTCTGACCTTTCACCCCATCCAGCTGAAACGAGAAGAAAGACGTAGTGAAGGAGATAGAGAAAATCCATGACATTATGAGATAACCAATGGAGGAAAACCCCACGAGCAGACAGAATGCTTGAAGATTTCTGGGAAAAATAAAGGAGATGGAATTAGAGAACTGCAGAAACTCAGAGTGAAGTCGAACCCAAAATATGTAAAAAGAAGCTATTTTCTTTCCTTTGAAGAAAGTTCCAGAGAAACTGCCAGGGCAGAGGCAACCAACAAAAGACAGGGGAGGGGAGGGTTGGGGAGGGGTGGAAGGTGGAAGGTGCTGGGCAGAGGTCAGGAGCTAGAGGGCATCTGGACGCTGTGTACCCGCCCTCTCACATGCCCTAGGATGAAGCCCCTGCTGGGAGGGGACCCCCCAGGTACAGGAAGTGTCAGGTGGGAGAGAAAAGCAGACCGGACCAGGGCAGCCTCTGACCTGCAAGACATCTGCCAGGGAACAAACCCAAAGGCAGACGGAGCTGACTTTGAGCTTGGCTTGGGCTCCATCCAGGAGGAAGGGTCTCTGAGTCTTGGGTACAGGAGACCCCAAGGGCGGGATTTGTGACCAGAAAAGCAGGGTGTATTCTGGACGACCCGAAGCCCCACCCTTGGGAGACCCACTTCCTCCACACCTGCTAATCAAATGTGGGCCGTGGACCAGCAGCCTGGCCTCCCCTGGGAGCATGTTGATCTGCAGCATCTAAGCTCCAGCAATGAGATCTTCCCTCCCCCCCAGAGAGACCCGTGCCCACTCAGGGCCCCAGCAGTGGCCCTGGGGAGTGTTTCACTCTCCCTAGGAGGTGGCCTTGCAGGCGGGCTGGGTGTCACCCGGCCATGGTCGGACAGCCAGCTCTCTTTTATGGTTGTGTGAGGTCAGAGGACCTTGAGAGACCAGTCCCCACTGCCGTGAAGTTGGGATGATCACGACCCCCTTCATGGGCTGATGATTGGAGAATTAAGTGAGAGAATCTCTGCAAACACAGCAGCCTGGGGGCTGGCTACTGTGAGCCTGAATCCCCATTAGCGAGTCCAGCCAGGACCCACCTCCCACCAGCACCCTCGCCCCACACCCAGCCCTCCCGGAAACAGACCCACCAGCTTCAGGCACTGGCTTCGGGACAGTCCCCCCCAACGGGAACAAGGTGCTACCGGATCTCGAGTGTTCAGTGGTCACCCCCTCGCACCGCCAAGATTTCTCCCTGAGCTTCTCGAAGGAGTGGCTTTGTCTGTTCCTCTTGGGGTCCTGATGCCTAAGAAATAGTTTATGTAGAGAGAATGCTCAGTCCAATCACCCCCTTATCCACGGTTTTGCTTTCCCAGGTTTCAGTGACCTGTAGTCAACCAAGTTCCAAAAATATTAAATGGAAGATTCCAGAAATAAATAATCTGTAAGTTTTAAATTGTGAGTTAAATTTTAAGTTCTGAACAGGGTGATGAAATCTCACACCATCCTGCTCTGTCCCACCTGGATCCCCAACCACCGACGTGGTCCCGGCTGATGACGCAGGTTCACCCGAAGCAGGTGGTCCACCTTCAGGCTCATTCAGTAGGTTGCTAGTAGCCTGAGTCTACATCAGGATGCCTCCATCATTCACCTCACTGCATCACATCACCTGGCGCTTATCATCTCACATCATCACAAGAAGGGGAGGTACAGTACAATGAGATATTTTGAGAGAGAAAGACCATATCTGCATAACTTTTATTACGGTATATTGTTAGAGCTGTTCTATTTTATCATTGTTGTTCATCTCTTTCAGTGCCTAATTAATAAATTAAACTTTATCATAAGTATGCACATATAGGAAAAAACATAGTGTAAATAGGGTTGGGTACCATCTGAGGTTTCTGGCATCCACTGGGGGTCTTGGAATGTATCTGCCAAGGGCAGAGGGGACCACTGTTCACTCTTGCTAGAGGGATGTGTGAAGGAAAGAAAAACACTGTGAGCTCGGACATGTAACTATTTCCTTGGTTGGGGAGCCTCTTCCTTCCCTCTGCATTTATCATTAGAATGTGGAATTTTCATCCTTTGCCTGAAAACTTTGCTATGTCTCTGCCAAAAGCAGCTCTGGTGGCAGGAAGCGGGTCATCCTGAAGTGACCCCCCCACATCTGCGGGGACTGCGGACATGGGGCCTCTCCACCTCCTGCTTCCGTTTCCTAGTCATTAGATTTCTTTCACAGTCCAACACACACACAGAATCAACGAGAAGAATCCTCGTCTTTATAAAATGATATAAAATCCAAACCCGCCTGTTACCCAGTTTGTGTTAATGGACAATGCGGTGACTCTTTTGCTGGGAAGTTTCTATTTCTCCAGGACAATGGTTCACACTGAACTCATTCTCCATGGGGTTTTATGAATTACAGCAGAGGACAGGAAAAACAATCCATGTGCCTCTGGGATCCCAGAAAACCAGAGCTAAGAGGGACTAATGATTTTGGAGTTTGAAAACTTTTCATGTGCTCGGGAGACCACTAAGACATCGTGATATATTAAGCTTGAGAAACTAAAGTTATTAACTTATATGAAAGCTGATGCCTTGTTATCATAGATTCTAACAGAGACAGGCAGTGCCGGGCACAGAGGTTTCGGCAAATTCGTGGAGGACACCTGTGGGCTGAGACGATTCTGCCCTTGCCTGTCTATCCTCCTGCTTGGGGACATGCCACTCCCTGGGTGTGGAAGATAGAAGCTGCAGGCGGAGGCAAGGGGGTCCCTCAGAAGTCAGACTGGGCACTACTGCTCCAACCCAAAGCCCACAATGGTGATTAGGAAACTGGTGGGGGAGTGCACAGATGCTCCTGCTAGACTCAGGAAGTGGGACCCCCTTTCCTACTTTAGTCCTGGCCCCCGTAAGTCACTGCCATTTATTCTTACTGAGAACCCCTGTGCTTAAGGCCTCCCTCTGGGCCTTGAGGGGGGAGCTGGTACAAGGGGGAATTGTGCATCCTGGATGTGCATCGTCTCAGCTTCCCAACTGACGAGTCTGACCACCGCCCGCCCCCCAAGATCACTGCACTGACCTCATCACCACGGTGGGACGTGAGAGCACATTTCATGCACTCTTTTCAACGACTGATATAGTTTGGGTGAAAACACATACGTCTTTGAGGCTTAAGGTTGCATATCCTTTGGAGATGTGATTATTTACAAAAACCAGTGTGAGCACACATACACACTCTCTCTCTCCCTCAGGGTGGGGAGGTTTTCTTCCCCTCCCTCAGCATCTCCGATTAACCTGGACTCTTAGAGAGTAGGGTTGCATGCCTTGTCTCAAACTCCACCTCCCAACCTACAGGAGAACTTCTGACAGAGCAGCAGGACACACACTGACCTGGGCAGGAGCCGGGTGACCTGTGTGCAATTAGATCACCAAGATGTGAGGGTCCTTGGACCTGACCTCTCCTGGTAGCCAGCTACCCCGGCTGCAACACTTCAGAGTCCTCAGAAATAGAAAGAGGGACCCTCGTAGATCATTAGAGGGGACTGGTGCAAGCTGGGTGCCCACGCCGGAAAAGACAATAAACACACACATACACACATACATGCGTAACACATACACATGCATGCATGCGCACGTGCACATACACATACACGCATACACACACATACATGCATATACACATATACACACATACACAGAATTAAAATATCCTCACTGATGGCAGCAGGTGCAAGCGCCCCGTCCCAGATCCCACCTTCTTTGATGTAACTTTGCAACTCCTCCCATCAACAGGAGGGGTCACGGTCCCACCCTCTGAGTCTGGGCTGGCTGAGGCACGTTCTTGGAAGGGCACAGAAGTGCTTAGTGCCAGTTCTGTGCCAACCTGATGAGGCCCCCAAGGCCCTCGTTCCCTGTCCTGAAAGGCTGACTCCACGGTGGGAGCAGGCCGGGCAGTCTGGCTGGGGATGAGACACCGCCTGGGAGGGTCTGGATGCCCCATCTCAACCCCCATCACAGAGAACGTTCCTGCGGGGTCCATGGAGCCACTGCCGAGACCAAAAGCTCCCCTGGGTATGTGCATGCGCCCCACTGAAACTAGCTGAGCCCTGCCCATAGCCGCAGACCCCCACCCATGCTGGCCGGACTGTGGACTCATGCGCAGGGGTGAACCACTGTGGGGCCTTGGGAAAGCATGTTACTCAGGGAAATGCCAGCAGCGTGTCAACTGGAAACCATGACACAGGGCAACTGCACCGTGTTCATCCCAGGAGCCTGGAGTCTGGGGCATTGGGTCTGGGACTGAGCTGTCTGGAAGGATATGGCTGAGAAAGTTTTGAGCTTGGAAGAGAACGAGCAACAGACAGCCGGCTTTGAAGCAGTGAAGGGTTGGGAATGGAGCAAAGCAGACGGGGCTGCTGAGAACAGGTAAGAGCTGAGATGCACACAGCAGGTAGGTAAGCACTTCTCACAATCAGCACCTGATCCTTAAAACATGCCTACAGGTAGGGACTATTCTCATCCCTTTATGCAGGAGAGAAAGACAGAGACACTGAGGTGAACACGAGCTGCCCAAGGTAATATAGCCCATCCCCTTCCAGGGTCAGAGCTCCCTCCCGGCCTCTGTCTGTAAAATGATTCAGAGTGCCCAGCAGAGGCTTAAGACAGGTAGACCAGATGGACGTTGGCCCTTGAGGGATATTTGAGAAAGTGGTTACGGGAAGGAGCCTGTGTCTTGGATTTGGAAGGGAGGAGGGAAAGCCATGGGCATCACTCCAGGTTGTGTCCAAGGTGGGCTGAGTTTGACAAGGTTTTGAGATGCAGCTCAGCTGGCCTGACAGCTGGGCTGGAGCGTGGGGGATGGGCATCACTGGAGGAAACTTGAGCCCCCTTGGCTGAGGGGGGGACCCCCGTCTGAGCCCTTTCCTGCTCCCAGCTCCTAGGGATTCTGCTGGAGCCTCCTTGACATTTGGAAATCTCTAGGTCCAGAACACCGCCTCCTGGATTTCTCGTTGCCATCGAGTGATTTAGAGAGCTATGGGGTCACCCAGCCTTGAGGAATTTCTGAAGAAAAAGAGGGCATTTGCAAATGAGGGCATTACCGCCGTCACCAAAGAGAAGATCAAGGGACAAAGAGGTTCATGGATTTTCTGTGAGGTCTCACTGAGAGTCAACTGTTTACCTGGACAAGGAAATGTAACTGTAACGATTTTACGAGAGACACACCCGGCGTCTACCCTCCTGCTCCCCACGCGGCCGTGGCATGCCCCCCACACTCACCAACCAGTCCTGCGCCCACTCCTTCTACCAACAACCCCAGAAGTAGCTCCCGGTAAAACGTTAAGATTGATGAAACCCGCTCGTAAGTGCCAGGTCATTTGATCCTGAGACCATGCCCACGTGACAGGCATGTTTACGATGTGCATTTTGCAAAGAGCTGGCCTGGACAGAGCTGTTTCTGCACTCAGGGTTCTCCAGTGGCTGGGAGTCAAAGTGGTGCTGCCTTGGGAACCTGGCTGGTCACTCTGAGGGACGGGTGGGATGGGACCCAAGCTGGGTGCCTGGGGCTCGGCTCCAGACGTCTGGCGGGGAGCAACTGAGTGGTGAGAAGATGTGTCAAGGTCTGGATGGGGGCTGGTGAGGAGGCCCCAGGGAGGCAGAGAGGCCCGGAGGCATCTCCGTGGATGTGCGCCCTTCACTGTGGCACATGACTGGGGATCTCCAGGGAGCCATCCACTTCCCTCCTGAAGCCACAGCCTCCCTCCCCATGGCCTGGCCAGCTCTGACCCATCTAGGAGGTCTCTGCCCCTGTCACTGCCTCCTTGAGGCTCCTGGTCTGAGGGGAGCCCCAAAAGCCTGGCTGGAGGCCCTTCCCAGAGCCCTAGGACTGTGCTCTCATTTCCGGACAACTCGCTGCCTGTAATGTAGCTTCCTACCTCTGGCCTCTGGGGGCAGGGCTTCCTGCACCTTATCCCTCAAGTGCTCCCCGTGGCATCACCAAGTTCCTGGGAAACATCATCACTCAGTGAGCGTCTGCTGAGTGAGAGAATGTTGGAAGGATTGAGTGAGTGTGTTCCCCGTCTGGGCCTCGAGGTTGGACATATACTAGGTGCTCAATAAACACTTGCTTGATGAGTGAAGGGAGTTCTCAGCTGTGTGACTTGGACACTTTCTTTGTTTCTTTAGTAAAAAAAAAGAATCACTTCTGCAGAGAAGATGAGAGGATGATCCTGAGGCCCCCATTAGTTTCTGTGATGGGCTGAACTGTGGCCCCCAAACACACCAGGTCCTCACCCCTAGAACCTGCAACTGTTCCTCTATGTGGTAAGAGGGACTTGCACTTGTGATTAAATTAAGGATGTTGAGATGGGGAGATGGGAGCTGATTTGGGCATATATCCAGACACCCCGTAGATGCAGTCACAAGGGTCCTTGACCGAGGGAGGTGGAAGACTTGATCACAGAGGAGAAGAAAGCAACAGGACAAGTGAAGCCAGATGCTCGCAGAGGAAGGGGCCGCGAGCCCAGGCACGTGGACCTAGAAGCTGGAAAAGGCACGACAACGGCTCTGCCCTAGAGCCCGCGGAAAGGACGCAGCGCCGCCAGCTCCGTGTGAGCTGCAGCGCGGACTTCAGACTGTCCCCTGGAGGAGAATGTGCGTGTGTGAAGCCACCAGTTTGTGGACATTTGTCACAGAAGCTGAAGGGAACCCAGACAACCTTTATCCGTCCTTGATCCTGAAACAGTCTGTGCTGGAATCGAGGCTGGGGGCTCACAGGCTCCTGGGTGACCCCCTCTTCTGGTCCTAGAAGAACTGCTGAGGATGCCAGCTCCTCTTCCAGGAGCCAGGTGGGTCTCACACACCCCAAGGCCCTGCTGGCCCCCCACCCCGGCACCACGGCCAAGTTCTCAGAATCTGCAGCGGAGGACTCCAAGGGCAGGGCAGCATTCTCCCAGACTCACGCCACGCCCGGGGTGGAGGGAGGGGGTCCCCACCCCAAGGCTGCACAGCCTCCCTTGGCAGGGGGCAACCTCTCACCACCACAGCTACTGACAACGAAAGCTTTGGGTTCCTTTGAGAATGAAGCCATAGAGAGCTCATGTCCTGTCTCAGGAATTAGCCTTAACTATGCCCTTCTCCTTGGGGCCATCAAACTTTCTTCTGGCGAGAATATTCTTCACGTATGTCATCACAAACACAGATTGGCAGAGTTACACACACTCCAAAATGTGTCTTCCAACTTGCTCTATGAGGAAAGAGACCATTTCTTTAGGTTCATAGTGAAGCCATGTTTTCCACTCTAAGAAGGAAAGGGCATCTTTGAAAATCAGTGCTCATCCTAATATCCATCTGCAGTGATTTGACTGTGAATGTCAAGTTTAGCTATTGGTCCACGTGTCTGAGAAGCTGCCCCACCTGGGATGCTCGCCCAGCTCCTGGGAGGACTGGGGAGTCTTGGAAGTGGGGGTCTCCCCTCCCAGGTGGGGAGCTGGGTGGCAAATCTCACACACGACTGTCCCCTAGCATTAGACATCAGAATGCCTGGATTCCTCTCCTGGGTCCCTGACCTCCCCGTCGTAGCTGCCAACTTGATCTGTCCACTATTAAAAATGCAGCAGACGGTACATAAAATATGAAGCCACTTCCAAAACGACACACACTCCAACTCTGGGAGGCAAATAAAGTCTGATTAATCATCTGGAACAGAAGCCCCGACCTCCAGCTCATTGAAAATGTGATTATTTCTGTTCATGTTTGAATATTTTCTGGAATAGCAAGAAAGCACTCATTCAGGGCCTGACAGCTCTGGCTGAGCGAGAACGAGAAGCGATTACCCTTGGCTGGCAGCTCTCTCTAGGGCTGCCCATTAAGCCCTGATTTCCTCCCCATTCCTTTTCCTTTTTGTTAACCACCGTCAATGCCACGGCAGTGTTCAGATTCTCCATTTCTTGCGAAGAGGCCATGCACGTCCTCCAGTTGTGTATTTGCTGTCTGTATGAGTGTCCTGTGGCTACTGTAACAGATTGCCACAAGCCTGGTGGCCTGAAACAACAGAAATCAATTCTTTTACAGTCCTGGAGGTGAGAAGTCCAAAATCAAGGTGTCTACGGGGCCACATTCCTTCTGAAGGCTCCAGGGGAGTGTCCTTCCTGCTTCTTCCAGATCCTGGTGGCTCCTGGCTTGTGGCCACATCACTCCAATCTCTGCTCCATCTTCACAGAGCCGAATATTCCTCCCCTATCTTGTGACACTTGTCATCGAATTTTGGGCCCTCTCGAATCCAGGATGATCTCATCTTGAGATCCTTCACTGTATCTGCAAAGAGCCTTTTTCCAAACAAGTTCACCGTCACAGATTCAGGGGTTTGGACGTAGAAGGGTCACCATTCAGCACACTACCCCCCACCCAGTATTATCTCATTGATTTTGCTGGCTTGTACGGATTCACTTTAGGGGAGAAAATCACTGTCCTGTTAAAAAGCGGATCTGCTTTGCCTATACGCAGAAAATCATGAAGATTCTCAGAGACAAGGGGCCGTGTGACTCCCCAACATGCCTGTGCTTCTTTCTGGTCCCCAACACCAGCCGTCACCGCTCTGCTTAGCCAGCTCACGGTCATAACGAAGGACCTGCGAGGTGTCTCACAGCTGGCTCCTCTTGAGGCCTCTCTCCTGAGCCTGTAGGCGGCCGTCTTCTCCCTGTGTCCTCACATGGTCATCCCTCAGTCCATGTTCATGTCCTCATCTCCTCTTCTTAGAAGGCCCCCAGCCAGATTGGATTCAGGCCCACCTGTACGACCTCACTTTACCTTCCTCACCTCTTCAGTGGCCTCACCTGTCTCCAGTAAGGCCACACTGGGGGTTAGGACTTCAACGTGCAAATTTTGTGGGGGGCGGAATTCAGTCCATAACAGCCTGCAAAACTGACGGGCAGTTTTGCAAGCCCCCACCCTTGACTCAGTTGCCCTAAGGCGTGTCAAGGCCCAGGTCGGGGGGAAGGAAGAGAGGGAGGAAGTTGGCCTTTTGCTGGCTGTGTCGACAGAGCACCCCAGGGCTTGAATCTTGGATGTGAAAGCCATGCCCTTTCAAGGCAAGGGTGTCGAATCTCCAGGGAGGGTCAAGGAGGAGGGGGCCATCCTCTGGTCCAGGTGCAGCTGTTGGACTCATGGGGAGGCAGGGACATACGTGGTCATGTCACCAACAGTCTGGTACAGGCCGGGCTCTGATAAGTGTTGCGCCGGACGGGAATAAAGCTCCCAGACATCTGCTGCTGTCCCTGCCCCAGCCTCACCTCAATCTAGACAATAGCCTGAATGGGGGCTGCCCCATTCAGGAAAGCAAAACAAATTAGGATGCCTGGTTAAAGTTCAAGTTCAGATAAAAGCATCATTAGTTTTCTTGTAGAAATAAGTCTATATTAGTCTGCTCAGGGAGCAAGTACCACAGATGGGGCGGCTTAAACAACAGACAGTTATCGTCTCACAGCTTGGAGGCTGGACGTCCAAGGTCAAGGTGCTGAGAGGCAGGGTTAATTCCAACGAGTCTGCCCTTGGCTGGCAGCCAGCCGCCTGCTCCCCGTGTCCTCACACGATGTCACCTTTGCACAGGTGCGGGGACAGGGCAAGGTCCCTGGTACTTCTTAAAAGGACATGAATCCTGCCAGGTCAGGACCCACCCTTCTGACCTCACTCAACCTTCGTTACTTCTTTAAATTTTATGCAACACCATTCAGCCCACAGTGAAGTCCCAAATACTCCATGGGGCAAAATTATACTAAAAATGTTCACTGTTCAACTGAAATTCAAATGTGGCTGGTCATCCGATATTTCATCTGGCAACACTAAATCCACCCTTCCTCTGAAAGGCCAGGTAGGTGTTGCTGGCCAGAGAGGCAGACCTCTTAGGGGGCCTCACTCATCCCACGGATGTTTCATCCCAGGCACAGAAGACACGGCCCTTTGAACAGCCGGCGCTCGGGTGGGTCCAGCCTGGGCCTGGAGGCAGGTGACCTCAGGGTGGGCCCTGGTACGAGTCCCAGCTCCACTGTGAATTTAGTGTTTTTTCCATCTGTTCTGAGAGAACACGCTTTTGCAGGTCTGATGAGAGCTGTGTATATTATGCACAAATCCGGTGAAATAAACAGCGGGCCTCCCATTTTAGGAGACAGAGAGGCCCCTTAACCTGCCAGGACCCCGACCCCGGGATACGGCCAGCAGCTCAGCATGCCTGACAGATGGACAGTAGAGTGCACCATGTTAACTGCCCTTTCCCCTAAGTTCCAAAATTATTTTAAGTCCTAATTGTTATAATCTTGATCCATTCTTCAGTACTAAAACAGTTAACAATTTTAGAAGAATACATTTCCAGGTTAAAGGTATCCAAACCCAATGGAGTTGTTCACGTGTGAAATAAAATTTGCACGTGCCAAGCAAAAACATCACACATGCTGCTCACAGGCTACTTTCCTGTTTTAAGTTTCAAATGCAAATGGGAACTTAAGGTGGTCCCACAGAATGACGGAGCTGAAGCACCTCATGTTCCAGGTCTTTCTCTTTAAGCTGTGCACTGCTGCCTATTCTAGATCTTCTGCTCAGATGAGAGCCTACGTCCTGATGTGGGTGACAGGGCACAGACTGTGCTCCGAGGAACAATTCCACACTGTCCAGAACTTTCACTCACAATGAACCCACATCAATGAGTCCAAGTGTGCCAGGGCCAATGCTGTAACTGGGATTTTTAAAAGTCAAAATCCATGTAGAATATGGCACTTATTAAAGGTGGAGTAATAAAAACCAGCTAATTTGAAGTTTTTTGTAAGTGTGTTGGTATACGTGTGTGTCCGTGTGTATATGTGAGTGTGAGAGTATGTATATGTGTGTGTTTGTACATGTGTGTATGGCGTGTGTGTGTATGGTGTGTGTGTGTGTGTACACTCACATGTACAATTAAAACTCCACAGTAAACAGAGTAATCACTTAGCACCTAGAACAAAAAGGTATTATTTGGAGGGTGGGTGAAGGATATTTTATCCTGTTCAGAATTAGAGGTGAAAGGTAACGATAAAAGCCTACGGACTTTTCTCCATTCTATTCCTGTTTTTAAATTTTCTACAGACAATGCATCCGTTTACTGCCTGTCCTGAACTGAACAGCCCCACCCTCGGGGCCATGCTCCTCTATTGCCTGCCATGGGGCAAGTCTCTGGATCTGTAGGGTCTCGGACTGGGAAGGTCAAAGATGCTAACGGCATTGGCGTTTGGCTTTCTGACATGGAAAGCACGACCCCCGAGCCTAACCCTGACGATAAACACAGGGTTCCATCCACACCTCATTCCTGATATCAGCCTGCTGAGTGTTCCCTTCCTACCCACCAAATAGCCTGCTTAGATTATCAACTAACGCAGGCCCTGCTCCTAGGGGAATGGTCACCATCCCCTTTTGTGGATAAAGACACTGAGGCTCAGGCATGAGTTTCTAAAGCCATGTGGCTGTCAGCACTGGACCCAGCTTGGCGCCCAGGCCCGCTGCCCACCAGGTCCAGTCTTCACACCGGCCCACCACCCCTCCCTGTGACCGAGCAGGGTCTCCTCTTGGGCCCCTCGTCTGTGGGCTCATCCAGGTACTGGCAGATTTCTCTGCAGAGTTAACACCTTCTTTGTGTTTTCAGGAGGAGAGATAGAAGGTGCAGGGCTGATCCTCCATGTGACCATTCCCGCCAGCGTGGCTGCATTTCCCAATCACCCCGACGCTGGCACTGGGACCACAGCGCCATGACGCAGTGGCGGCGGAGGTGGTCAGAAGAGGGCAGCCAGAAGGCCGGGCCTGCACGAGGCAGCGCGGGGGCCGTCCGTCCCGCCTAATCAGATCAGCCTGGCAGCCCTGATCTGCCAGAGATGTCTGGCCACGTCTCCGATCAGCCTGATGACAATATGCTGTCCTGTTCCCCAAAGCGACTTGGCCAGAGAGCGATGGCTGGCGCAGGACACTAACCCAGTGCTGTCGGGCTGAAAGGAGGCCTAGGCTGGATTCCCAAAGCCCTTCGACGCCAAGCTCAGGAGTCTGTCCTGGATCATGTGGCATCAGGGACCTTGCCACTGCCAGATGACACAGGCCACCTGGCTCTCATGATTCCAGGGCCGGAAGCCACTTTGAACTTCATCTGGTGACTGCCCCAGAGCTGGTCTGAGGGCGCTGGCAGGGTTCCTAGGAAGGCCAGCCTGGTCCATACGCAGCCTCGTGCGCATCCCAAAACCTCGGCTGGCGAGAGGCTCGCCCCAGCCAGCCTGGGGCAGCCCTTGCTCTGCTAGAAGGGAGGTGGGTGTGAGCTGGGTATGCACTGGGCATGCCTCGTGTGTGCTCTGCAGAGGAAGAGCCTCCCCCTCTCCCAGTGCTCCCCTGGCCTTCTCTTCCTTCCATGAGATAAATGACTGGGGGAGGGGGTGCCCTGAGGATGAAGGTTTTGGATTTCGCTCCATCTGGGAAGAAACAGGAGAAGCACTGAGCTGCGGACAGGAGTCACGATGGCAGTGTGCACTCTTT
>NW_006780611.1:2256721-2279790 GCF_000442215.2 Lipotes vexillifer | reverse complement strand
ACTCTTTCCAGGGAGGGACCACAACCCAGACCCCACCTGGAGAAGTTGCATGGCCCAGACACCCTTGCTGCTCTGCTCGCGTGCTCTGCTCTGCAATCCAGGGTCTAGTCATTGCCTAAGTGGCACTTTCTTTGTTTTCATTATTTGTACAGCAGAGGGAATTTTTAAATGTCTGTCAACCAGAGGAGCATGTCCCAGCACCACCCTCTGGGTGCCCTGCGCGTGCGCCTGCTAGGAGAGGACTCCGAGATCTCCCGATCGGGGCTGCAGGGGTTGCAGGAAGCCCAGTCACATTTGAGTTTCTGGTGAACATGCATCATTTTCTAGGGTACGTTTGACCTAGAGACATAAAGGCATCCTGTGCTGTATTTGTTCACCCGGGCAGCCTGGTCCCCGTCTCCCTGTTGTGGGAGCCATGAAGAGGGGAAGGAATTCCAGCTGCGTCCCTGGGAAGGGAAGAGCCGGCAGGCCTGGAGGGAAGGAAGGAAGTCAGCAGAAACGGGATGCCAGCAGTGGACCCCTGTGTGCACACCGGGTCCCGGGGCCAGAGTGGAGGATGCTATACTCAACCTACAGGCTCCTGTGTCTTCAGCCCAACCAGTTGGAGCTGGAATTTAATTCCTTTCATGTACCAATGAGCTGCATGCAGCGGACCAGAGGAAAACTGGGGCTGCCTGGCTCTGGAACGCTAGACTCCTGTCCTGGAAGAGGAAGCGGGTGTGAGAGCTGGGCAGGTAGATGTTCTCCTATGACACCGAGGGGTCCTTCTTGCTTATCCTGCTTACAAACTAGACCCGGAGGCCAGGGTTAAGTATGAGTCACATATAAACCAACTGTGCACCCTTTGCACCACTGTCTCCTGTCCAAAAAGATGCTTCATCAAATCCAGGTCTTCAAAAATAAAGTTATTATATTTTTATAAATAAATTTACCAACAGCTGGTACCTCACCACCACCAACCAGGCTTTCTCGTGGACTCGTTAGCTTTCTAGCCATGGGAGTGTTCAAGAAGGGTCTTGGGTGAACTGGCAGAGAAGCTACATCACCAAAAGGATTGGAGTAAAAGCCCTTTAGGGTCTCTTCCAGCTTCTAGATTCATTCACCCAATCATCCATCCATCCAACCATCCATCCATCCCTCTATCCATCCATCCAACCATCCATCCATCCCTCCATCCATCCATCCAACCATCCATCCATCCCTCCATCCCTCCATCCCTCCATCCAAGATTTATTGTAAACTCTTTTGTGCCTGGCTAGTATATCTGGGAATACAAATTTATTAGTCCCAGCCTTGGAGACGCCGTCTAGTGGGAGGTGTGGAAATAAATGGGTGAATAGACAGTGACAGACAAGACTCGCTGTCTTATAAATGTCACGAATTCAAGGATCATGCCTGGATTTCTGCTCAGAGCATTCATCATGATTACCTGTTGACTAGGTGAACCGATGTGATAAGAGTGTCATGGCCCAGACAGGGAGTGAGGCTTTGGTCCTGACCAGTCTGGGTTCTGAGTCCAGCTCTGTGTGGCCCTGCACAAATCCCTAGTTTCCTTCCTGACCTTCAGTGTCCTTATCTGTAGGCCGGAAATTAGCATGCATACTTTGCCGTTTAATGTTAAGCAATAGAATGGTATGTGTGACATTGCCACTCAATTACTGGAGGTGTTGGAATGACGGTGGTGATGATCACAGCAGCAAAGCTTGGGACCTACAAGGACCAGCAGGATGGAGAGGGTGAAAGGCACTGTCTGGAGACGAGTGGGCTCTGAGCAGCAGGAGGACAGATCGGGGACAGGATCCGGTCGGAGGTGGAGGCGGCCATCACAATCGTGTCTGGAGTTAAGCACTTGGAACTGGGGAGATGAGCTAGGATATGAGCTAGGATATGAGTAGGGAGCAGATACGGGAGGGAAGGAAAATGCTTAAGCAAGGACTGGGAGCAAAACCCACGTTCTCATCCTGTTTCCGTGTTTCTATGGAAGTGTGCCGGCTCAGCCTGAGGCCAAGGAGCAGGGACCCGCCAAGAAGTCAGAAGACCTCTCAGCTTGACACCCTGTGGCTTCCCTACAGCATGGATGGTCAACAAAGACCACATCCCAGACCAGCTCCTGGAGGCTGCATGGAGGATCTCTGGGGAGATTAAGACTCAATGGGAAAGAAGCTGAGATCGATTAGTGATGTCTGCCATGGGCAGCAGTGGACAAAGCCACAGTGTGTGTGCTCTGCTTTGCCCCTAACTTAGAATATATGATTGTGATCGTCATGGATTAGCTCCTCCCAGTCAGACTCACAGTGACTCGTCCCACATGGGCTGAAGCAAAGTAAAATCATTCCTCCAGGGATGAAACCCCTGTCCTTTCCTATCTGGAGAACTCACCCACAATTCAAGTGCCTGCATGGCTGACATGATGCTGAGGAAGCCGCTGGAAGATACAGGATCAGAACATGGTGTGGAGGTGGGTTCTTGTACCGGGTAGCATTTCATGGAGGCCCAGAGAGGGTGGGAGGCCTGCCACAGCACACTGCAGAGAACAACCCAGACAGCAGAAGCTCCCACACCTCTAGGATTGGACCAAGCTGGAAACCTCCAACCAGCACCACAGCCCTGCCTCTCTCTGTTGGCCTCTGCAGTCCCACCTGCATTTCTTTTCAGACCCCTGCACCCCAGGGATCTCATTGCCCTCAGGTCATGCTTCTGTGGGCCCAGGAGACATCTACCTCCTCTAAGCAGAAGACGATTCAGTTACTTAACTTTTCAGGAAGCTATTTTTCATCTCATATTTAAGTTATGTCTCCCCATCTCCACATTTTTATTATACGGCCTATAAGATTCTGTCTCAGGGACTTCCCTGGTGGTGCAGTGGTTAAGAATCCACCTGCCAATGCAGGGGACACGGGTTTGAGCCCCGGTCCGGGAAGATCCCACATGCAGCAGAGCAATTAAGCCCGTGAGCCACAACTACTGAGCCTGCGCTCTAGAGCCTGTGTACCACAGCTACTGAAGCCCGTGTGCCTAGAGCCCGTGCTCCGCAACAAGAGCTGCCACCGCAACGAGAAGCCCACGCACCGCATCGAAGAGTAACCCCCGCTCACCTCAACTAGGAAAGCGTGCAGCACCAAGACCCAACGCAGCCAAATATAAATAAATAAACTAATTAATTAAAAGAAAAAAGACAGAGAAAGCAGATTGCTCCATCTCCTTAAAAAAAAAAAAAAAAAGATTTGGTCTCACCATCTAGTTCCTTAATCAGACTGAGTCCTTCAAGGACAAAGACGGTTACCTGCTGGTGGACTCCTGGGCCCATCACGGATCCCGGTTGGGGGGCAGCGGGGCTGCACACAGGGTTACTTTGCTGACGGATCCTGCACAGTAGAAGCATCCAGGATTCACAGGTGAAGACTCTGGGTTCCAGCTTCCCTCGCCTCTCCCTGCACTCCCCTGACAAAACCTGGGCTCTCTGTACAAACACCACGGAGAAGAGCGTGGCTCCCGGTGGGTGTGCAGGGGCGAGAACGCTGACTGCCCTCCCAACACCTGAGAGGTTCCCTTTAGGAGGGGCGGCTGATCTGGCCCTGAGGCAAGAGCAGGCTGGGAACCTCACCCTGACAGGTGGCTCCCTGCCTGAACACCCTCACTGCTGTGTTGCCAGTGGCTGGGGTTTCTGACCCAGTGGAGAAAGAGAGCAAGGAGGGGCTTTCTGCTTTTCTGCTTTAGGAGCAGCAGGTAAAAGCTTGTCATGTTAATATACTGCAGAGACAAAGTAGTTATTAGCTGAAGGGGAGAAGGCATCTCTGGTCTAATAATAAGTGTATTAACTTGGATCTGTGTGGTGTTGCCTCCTTTCCAGAGTTCCAGGTGCTTCTGTAGAGGTGACCTCATCTGTCCTCATGGAACAGGAAAGGGCAGGTGGAAAGATCTCTCTCTGGGAGCAATTGGGGAGCCACAGCTCAGAGAGGTCAAGTGACTCCTTCAAGGTCATGCAACCCATCAGCAGAAAGAGTGGGACCCCATCAGCACACCTGCATGCAGCCTGGGGTCTCTGCACCGAATATTAACATGCTCCTTTCTGCAGTGTCTTGGAGCCAGACAGGTCAGGAGGGCCATCCCGTCCCACTCCACCAGCCAAATCCCATCCTACGGGTGGAAGATGACAGTTTCCATCTGTACATTCTAAAGGGGGCACTGGTTGGGGCAATGATCTCATGCAGCTGTTTGAACTGGTGCAGAGGGTGATGAAGGTGAGTGTTCTTTGTCAAGAGCTCATCCCTAATACGTCCACGAGCTGGGGCCGACCCTCTGCGTGTATCCCTCTCTGTGTCTCTTCTCTTCTTATGAGGGCCCAGCGATTGGACCAGAACCCACCCTAATGAGCTCATCATAACTTGACCACATCTGCAAAGACCCTATGTCCAAATAAGGTCACATTCGTAGGTACTGGGCTTGAGCATGTCTTAACCCATAACACAGGGGGTGAGGGGAGTGGTGAAGAAAATCACCCTCCGATAATGACCCAGTAATGGTCCAGACATGGTCCCTGGCATGCCTGTGAGTCCATCAGTGCATCCCAGGATGGCAACCTTGAGCTGAGTTTTCAGATGAGACAGAGGCTCAGAGCATCCATGAGTCTTCATGGTCACCCAAACTTGGGGGCAGAACAGGTCTACAAGCCTGGTGTCTGGACCACAAATCTGGGACCCACACTTTCTCTTCCTCCATCAAATGTCCCATCAGAGCCAATGTGATCAGAATGGGAGCAAAGGAAACTGAGAGAAATGGTCGTTTGTCCCCTCTCCAGCCTTAGCCTGTCCCCTGGGAAAGAAGGTGCCTATGACAGCTGCTGGCTGGGACCTGGGGCTCCAATGCACTGTGCCCCTTTGTGTTTAGCCCCTGCCCCTGTCTCTCCCCAGAGAAGGGCTGGGGAGTTTAGTGGGACTCAACAGACTGTCATCCGACTGAAGGCCCACATGCCATTTAATCCTGAAACAGGACCGTGGAGGGTTTGCATTGCTTTCCCACTTTCAGGTGAGGGAACTGAATGGTCCAGAGACAAAGGGGACTAAGGTTCCACAGGCATACAAGGCCTGGCGCTCCGGAGCCCCTGACTCTGCAGCCCCACTATTTCCTCTTCCCCAGGCCGCTCCCCATCACGGTCTTCAAGCCACCAGGATTATTGAAGTGGGAGCCAGGTGTTCAGAGAGCATCCCAGAGAAGACAAAGCTTTGTCACAGCCCCATTTTCATTTTCATGCGCACACACACACACACACACACACACACACACACACACACACACAGAACAAAACTCAAGTCTGTCCTCTCAATATCCATCAAGACTTGGGGGAAGAAATGTCCATCAACAGAGGAATGGATAAAGAAGATGTGGTACATATATACAATGGAATATTACTCAGCCATAAAAAAAGAATGAAATAATGTTATTTACAGCAACATGGATGGAACTAGAGATTGTCATACTGAGTGAAATAAGTCAGACAGAGAAAGACACATATCGTTTATTAATACATATACGTGGAATCTAGCAAAAATGGTAGAGATGAACCTATTTGCAAAGCAGAAATAGAGACACAGACATAGAGAACAAACATATGGATACCAAGGGGGGAAGAGGTGGTGGGATGAACTGGGAGATTGGGATTGACATATATAAACTACTATGTATAAAATAGGTAACTAATGAGAACCTATTGTATAGCACAGGGAACTGTACTCAGTGCTCTGTGGTGGCCTAAATGAGAAGGAAATCCAAAAAAAGCGGGATATATGTGTATGCATGGCTGATTCACTTTGCTGTACAGCAGAAACTGACACAGCAGTGTAAAGCAACTCAAATTAAAAAAAAAGGCCTGGGGGGAGGATCTCTTGGCCCAATGAGCCCATGCCTCGCAGGGTACCCTAAAGATGTCCCTCTGTCAATACAAACCCACAGGAGCACCAGGCTGCTCTGCTATCTAGCAGCACAGCACAAAGCGAGGCAAGATGCCCACCTGAGGACGAGTGAGCCATCTACTCTGAGTCCGCTCAGCGGACCAGCACATGCTCATAGGGAAGAGCAAAGAACTCTCTGGGCCAGCGTGGTATTGTGGCCAGGAGAGTTGTGGTTTGTGGAAGAGAGCAGGGTGCAAAGAATATACATAACAGGTAGAGTGTACACGATACAAATAGTATATCTAGTGTGGATCCTTCCTTCTGTGCAAGAAATTAGAACACGTGTGTATTTGCTCAGATGAAAAAGATAAAATAGAAGCAGGTGAACACGGGGCCTCACAGGGGATGGGAGTGACAGGAGGGAAGGAGTGGGGTGGGAGATGCTCCAAAGGACGTATATGAATAGGAATTTTGCCTTTGGAAGGATGTAAATGTTCACATTTGAAATCGGGTACATGGTGCTTTATATCATTCCAAAGTAGATTCATTCAGAAGTAATTTACAAAGCAAACTCTACGATGGCATTTCCACACACAGAAAGAACTGCTAAGCAAACTTGAGGTTGGGGAGCGGGTTCATCGTGGCCGGCAGGGCTGGGGTAGTGACACCAAAAGCCTCCTTCACGCACCTCGGAGGGTGGACCACAGGAGACCCTGCACTGCTGTGTGGAGGAGCTGGGATGTCTTAGTGCGGAAATAAACATACAGATTTGGAATGTGGGAAGGTTAGCGAGGCCCTGAGAATTTGTACATGCATTGGGGGATGTTCATACGAGCTGCTGTTTTTAAAAGCAATCTAAAAAAATTTCTGGTTCTGTCCTTTGAAAGGGACTGGAAGCGAGGAGTACACCTAGCGCCCAGGTCTTGTTTTCTAAATTCAATACCTCATGAACAAGAGCCAGAGTTCCCTAGAGGCGTAGGTGACTCCAGGCATGGGACGGGGAAGTTCAAGGTGAGCATGGAAACCAGTGGTGCCAGAAAAGCCAGGAAGGATTCAAAGACTAATGAAGACATTCACGAAGGACACCAGGTCCTAGAGACAGGGATTCACTTGGACCAAATTTGGGACAAGTTGACCATCAAAAGAATAACTGACCATGAAATACTAAAAAATCACTAAGAATATGAAAGTCCATAATAAGACTCAAAAGAAGGGAATGCCAAAGAATAAATTCAGAAAAGGGAAGGATTCAGGAAATAGGTGATTTGGGTGGGGGTCATCCGTGAATTCTAAACCACTGATGAACTCTTGTTGGGGAACAGGATACTCACAGGGTCTCCATGTGTCCCCCATAGACTGTTTCTTACAAAGAAGAAAAATGCACCTTGAAGGGAGGGGGCAGGTGGTCATTACCTTAGCCAGGTGACCAGGCTTAGCATCAGCAGAAGTGGAAGGAAGGACCACGGTGAGCCTTCTGGTGCAGGTGTAATGCCAGGAAGCACACAGCATCCCCATGTAGTACTCCTGCCAGAAGGTGATCCTATATCTAATGATAGGAGGACAGCATCAGACAACTCCAGATTATGTGGACCACTTTACAAGAAAAGTGGGCCAGACTTTTTGGAAATGTCACTGTCACAAAACCACAAAAGGCAGATAGATGAACCTGACTGAAGTCTCTGTTATGGGCTGAATTGTGTCTCTCCGGCAAAGATCTGCTAAAGTCTTAACACCCGGTACCTGCAAATACGACCTGACTTAGAAACAGGGTCTTTACCGAGGTAATCATGTTAAAATGAGGTTATGAGCATGGCCCTGACCCAGTCACTGGGTCCTTATAAGAGGAAGCACCATGAAAAAAAAAAAAAACAAAAAAACCCTTTAGGGGCTTCCCTGGTGGTGCAGTGGTTGAGAGTCCGCCTGCCGATGCAGGGGATGTGGGTTTGTGCCCTGGTCCGGGAGGATCCCACGTGCCGCGGAGCGGCTGGGCCCGTGAGCCATGGCAGCTGAGCCTGCGCGTCCGGAGCCTGTGCTCTGCAGTGGGAGAGGCCACAACAGTGAGAGGCCCGCGTACTGCAAAAAAAAAAAAAAAAAAAAAGAGGAAGCACCATGAAGACAGACACAGGGAGAAGGAAATGGGACATGTGACATGTGATGACAGAGGCAGAGACTGGAGTGATGCGTCCACAAACCAAGGACACCAAGGATGCAGGCACCACTGTGGGCTGGAGAGAGGCCTGGGATGGATTCCCTCAGGGCTCTGGAAGGAATGCACCCTGCCCACACCTGATTTCAGGCTTCTGGTCTCTGGGCTGTGAGAGTCCATTCCCATTGGTCTGAGCTGCCGAGGGTATATGGTTATTTGTTGTAGCAGCTTCAGGAAACTGCACTGACCAGGGAGAAAAGGAGCCCCATGCAAGATGCTCGATTGAATTCCGTATTTTTATAAGAACAAAAGGACGGAAGAGCAGACAGCTGTTGGTGACATTCTGACCGAGAATTTGGAAAATTTGAAGCAGGGCTGTACGTCAGAGGGTTGAACTCATTTATAGCTCCTGGGGGAGGTGACAGCGTGCCTCTGGCAGGGACACTGCTCCTGGCAGCACCTGCCCCATGAAGGGACGTTGTTGTCTGCAACCTGATTTCAAATGTTTCAGCAAACAAAGGAGAGGGAGAAATGAAGAGAATGCAACCAGACGTCAGTAACCGGGGACCAGGCAAAGAAGTTAGGGGTGTTCATGGGACTGTCAGCCTTGCTTTCAAAGTCAAAGTTTTGTAAAATCATTTGGGGAAAAAGAGATAAGGGGGAGGCAGAGGTCCTGTGGGTGTTTGGCATCTGGAGGCCTCCTGGGGATCGTGGGAGGTGCCCGACCTCCTCTGGACAGGCCGTGATGGCTTATGGCCCACAGCTGGCCCCAGACTCAGCTGGGACCACTTCCGACTTGTCCCGACCGAATGGTAAGGAACGCAGGGCCTGTGCTCTGACCCACACATCTGGGAGGGGGCATGTGACACACACTGTGACACACACACACACACACACACACACACACACACACACAACCACGTGCACAGAGCTAAGCCAGCACACAGCTGCAGCTGCTCCGTGCTCCGAAAATTACACTGTCACAGCTGCTGTGGGCAGGAGCCCCTGCCTCATGAAGGCGGGCAGCAAAGTCCACTCCTCCAGGAAGCCAGCTGAGCCCCTTTTCCCCAAATCCTCTTCTGTCCTCCCTTTATCCTCGCGTCCCTTAGAGCACGGTCGAAGCTGAGCCTCGGCACAGACACCAGGTGTTGTCCTTGGCTATGTGCACCTGGGTCTCATCTGTCAGGAGCTCCAGATGCCCAGCCTCTGGCCCTTTGCCATCTTCCCTGAGGTTGCCAGGATGGAGGCCCTACAGGTTTGATTTCCCTCAGACAAGTAAAACGGGGTGTTTCCTGGAGCCCCATCTTGGAAATGAGATGGAGTCAGCAAAGAGAAGCCTGTCCCCATACTGGGAACATTTTGGAAGAGTCAGGGCCTGTGGAAGGATGTGGAAGGCTTGGCAAGGTCAGCCTGAGCCCCCGCCCCCCACCAATGCCCTCATCCTGTCTGCGTGAGGACGTGTATGTGAGGAGATTTAAATGCATCTCTGCCAGTGCTGGTGCTGAGATGAAGCCAGAGTGGCCCTGGAGTCTGGGATGGGCATGCCCAACGGCTCTGCTCGCCACCACCCTGCCCTGGGGCCCAGAGGCTGACCTGTGCACACACGTCCGCAGGCTCTCAGCACTCTGCTCCCCAGGTGGGTCTAGCTAAAGGGAGGACAGGAAAGATACAGAGGATGGAAGGATGAAGCCGGGGGTGACAGGCCCGCACCCTCCTGTGGGTGGTCCCTGTGGGTCCCCTGTGCCCCTGCTATCGGCCCTCCTCCATGGCAGCCACTCTCTGCAAGGGAAGAAAGCGCCTCTCCCTCAGCCTCCTGGGGCACTTGGGAGGGAAGCGCCCCTCTGCTGCTGGACCGGGGTGCTCACCCTCCCCCACTGGCTCCCCTAACCCTTCTGCACCCTGTTAGCAGAGGGGACATTAAACATCTTGAGCCATCATTCGTTTCTAGCCAGCACCCTGATTGACATCACGCCTTGAGGACAATTCTTTCCTGAGACGTTCATTCAGCGAAGGTGTTGAAATCTGTGTGGCCAGTGGATTTGGACGGGCATGTTGGCCAAAGATATGGGACCACCTTGCCTGTCTCAGAGGCGGGAGGCCACTCTGTCTTCCTGAAGCCATGCAGTTCAGAGGAAAAGCAACTTCTGGCTTCCTGACACTTGGAGACCAGCGCTTCTGTTCCTCAGGCAGTGCCAAGGCTGTGCTGGGTCCCCCGCAGGCTTTGGGGGCCTGTCTCATCCTCAGGGGACCCATAGGAAGCAACTTTCTCTGCTGTCTTCCACAGACCAGGCGAAGAGAGTTAATGTCCCACTTTACAAAGTGCCATTTGGATGTAAGTGGCAAGTCGCTCTGCTGAGAGCTTCCACGACACCCCAGCCCTGTGTCCGTTGCCCCAGGAAGCTCTTTGCTCCTTCCGTTCCCCGGGGGACAGACAGCAGGGCCCTAGAAGGCCTGTCTCTGTGCTGCACTGACCAAGAGATGCAGGGATGCTGGGAACATCCTCTACTGCTTATTAAGGTCACTGAAGCCTTTTTCTCCTCCAAGGTTCACAGTTAAAAATGCATTTAATTCTCCCATGGCTGTGCATTCATGTCACCTCACCTGAGACGGCCCGTGGAAATTAATGTGCAACTAGGTGTCTGAGAGTTTATCAGTAAAAGCCCTGGTCTCTATACCTTTGAATTCCACAAAGAAAATCAGCCGTTGTCAAGAGGGCAACACCCTCCCAATTCCAGATTCAGCAACGTAATCAAACTCTATTGATCCCATTCCTGCACACCTTTAATTGGCCCCCGATTTGAGTCCGGGGAGCCCTGCAGTGCATCACCAGGCAGCAGGACTTGTGGGCTTCTTTTTAATTTCCAGCAATGACCCGATGGTTATGAGGATGGCCATTTAACGTATTTACACTGATTGCTTTTTCATTGACTCCACTTTCCATTATGAAACACACATGGAAATTTGTCCCAGACCAGCTTAATTGAGTTCAAGTTGTGTCACTGGACATCTAGGGATGTTAAAAGCACGCTCTGCCTCAGCTAAGTTATTATTTGGTCCTAAACCAAATGGACCTCAATTGTTCAAAGAGAAGGCATCAAATAAACACATGTGGGGAAAAACGCTAAACAAAGCATCTTCATCGTGTTCTCTCTCCGTGCTGAAATAGACGGTGGAGATGAGCCTGGCATTAGATACAACATCTTTCCTACGTAGCACAGCAAACATTTTAAGGCTCATCTTAAAATATGGGTGCTTCACAACTGTTAGATGTGTCTGTCACGAACCAGGCATTCTGCTCTCTAACGCGTGATGTGAATTGCCCCAGTCACACAACGGCCCTCGGAGACACGTGTTAGCATCTGCGTGTGAAAGACAGAGGAACAGGTTCAGAATGGCAGGAGGACGGGCCCAGGTTAGCACAGCTGCCAGGGGGTGGTGCTGGGGATCCAGGTCTAAAGCCAAAACCCATGTCCTTTTCATGATCTTACCCTGACACCCCTGCCCCAAGGTCTTTGCAGATCAAGCTGCCCATTAGTGGTTGTTTACAAAGTTTCACAGTCCAATTTTACTACCACGCATCTTGCTGAATACTTTTGCCCCAAGTCAAAGGTGGAGCGAGCTGAGGTTGAACTGGAGGCAAGTTCCAATTTGGCAGGTCAGAGTCAACTCTAAGGCAGGACTCAAGTTCACTGCATTTGACTCAAAAGAAAAAGGGTCAAAGCCAGACAGAGCTGCCAAACAGGCCACAGGAGAGGCCACACAAGGAGTTCTTCCTCCAGCGAGACCTTCGGGATGCCTCCGCCCACAGCTGGAGACTGGCTACTGCACTTTGAGGCCTCTTCAGCATCTAAAGGGCTGTAGGCTCCGTGAAGCTGCCTTCCAGGTGGCCACAGCTGGGCGTCTGCCTTGCAGACACCCTCCAGCCTCGGCTGGCACCTCCATCCCTGGGTCTACCCTCCCTCAGCCGTCCCCAGACCAGGACACAGGCTCTTCACCCATCACACGGGTACATCCTTGTGCTACTGGAGTCTGGGGGCTCCATCTCAGACCTCAGCGTCCACGACATCACGCACGGGCTGGTGGGAGGGATGGATGAGAGGGGGGAGCAGGTAGGCCAGGTGGTGATACGTGAGGGGTGTGGCCTGGGACGTTGGCTCTGCAACCAATCAGACTCAGGACGGTGGGCTGGAGATGTTTCCTCAAGAAAGGATGCCTGAGCTGTTCCTAAACAAGCCCCTGCAGGGAGGGCTGAGACCTGAGGGAAAGGATCTCAGGCAGGTGGGGAGCACGTGTCAATGTCCAAGGGCACTAGGCAGCCTGAGATGCGTAGGGGCAGTTTTTTTCCAGATGATTATGGAGACTCATTAGAAGATTCATTTATTCATTCAGTTACTAAAACCTTCCCATCCTGGAAGGATTAAGTTCCCGGTCCTGAGAGGGGAGACATTAACAGAATGATGGGATCCAAGGTAAAGAATGAGACGCCTGAGACCCTTCCCTTAAGTTGATTTCCTTTGACCCCCCAGAGCATCTTGCCCTTCCCCACCCACCCCTGGCAGCCTTCCCAGTTTCTTAGTGGGTGTTTTCCCACATAAGAATTTTGACTAAATGTGGGCCATTGTTTTAAAACTATGAACTTCACCGCACGTGAATGGGGTTGCCTTATCTATGGCATCCTGTCTCCTCTTTCTTAAGAACTTCCGTGGTGTTATCTGCGCATCTAACCTGTTGTCACATGCTGGGCAGTGGAGGGGGTAGAGGCATGCTTTGTGCAGATTTCCTCGTGGAGGGGGGACGGCTGCACAGCATTAACAAGCGGGGGCTCTCCATACAGAAGCCACATGAGTGTGTCACACCCTGCAGGCACTGAGCAAAGGAAGCCAGGCACAGAGGGATGAGGTGTGACCCTACTCCTACGTGACCCAAACCCAGCATGGGTGCTCACAGAGGGATGGCAGGTACGGGCTGGGTTTGGATCTCATGAGAGTGGCCGAGTAGCTCCTACCTGTATGGGGATGTGGGAGCCCAGAAGCAGTAGCACCTTGCTGACAGCAGGGGCTGGGAGAGGCTTCCCAGAGCAGGTGAGGCTGGGCTGGGCTTTGGAGGGTGCATGCGTGAAGCTGAGGGTTAGGATTAGGGTTAGGGATGGATGCCTTGGTCTGAGAGCAGAGTGTGGGTTTCCTGGAGAACAGAGCAGGGCTAGTTGGGGAGGGGAGGGGAGGTCAGGAAGCTTGTGGAGGCAGGCAGAGGGGGTGTGTGCACGCTAAGTAGCTCGCTTAAACCACACACGTTACATGCAAATCCACAAAGCAGGGGATCCCACACACACAGTCCCTCCCAACACATCTGCTTCAGGGTGTGTGATCTGTTGCCAAATGCCCAGCTTTCTGGACCTAGATTTCTCCTGGACAGGAGTCTCTCATCATCCTCACTGCCCCAAGAGCTGTCCTCTGTCCTGATTCTAGCTCCATCAGTCCTCCAGAGCGGCCAACACAGATAAGGCAGCGGTCTGATGTGGCCCTCGCCCCAGGCTTGGCCATGGCTGCTGCACGGCTGTGTCCAGGGACCCCTCCTTCCCACGTGGCCGCCCACACACACCACCTGGTTCTCCATCTCAGAGTCTCTCTGGCCCCTCGTGATCCCACATTAGGCCTGCTTTCCCAGTTCCTTCCATGCAGGAGCTGGAAGTTTCTTTCTTGGGATATTGGCCGACCCTGCCTGCCAGGGCTTTAGATCTGTTTTCTCACCATGTTTCTAATATTTTGGAGTATTCTTTTATGTTGCAGTGGCCTGTTTTTGTTCGATTAATTTTTATTTACAAATTAAATAAAAAGCAATTTATTTAAAAAGTAAGTTATAAAAAGTATTTTATTATAATGCATCACCCTTACATTCATTTACAATTTTTTTTCCTGTAGCGACTGTGTGCACAGGCTGTGCTAGGAGCTGGAAACACCCAGCCCTGCCCTGGAGGCCTGAGATCGTCTGGTGGAGAATGGGGCCCATTCAACCAATGCTGGAAACGCAGCCAGCCGCGTGATGGGCTGGAATTTGTCCACATACGAAATGTTGTTTCAAGAGTGTCAGGACCTTCACCTTGCCTTGCAATGCTGGTAGCATGTTCTGCATTAGTAAGAGTAGTAACACACTGGTTTAAGAAATAAACTCCAAACATCAGTGGCATAAGGTAACAGAGATTTCTTTTTCACATGGAGACCTTCCACATGGTGATTCAGGGACCAGGCTCCTTGCATCTGTGGCTGTGTGGTCCCCTAAGGTCTCAGTCACCTCTGATTTTAGCCACAGTAAAAAGAAATAGAGAGAAAGAGAGGTGCTTCTCAACTCTGTCAGCCGGGAATGTCAATATATTTGGGAGAACTAGGCACATGGCCTTAACTAGTCGCAAAGGGGATTAGGGAATGTAGTCGTGCTAGCTGTGTCCACCATGGCAGACACAACAGTGGTCCTCAGATGGGGCCTGCCTTCGTTCTGGGGTAAACATTGTCTATCAAGAGATTCAAGGCAAGTGCCCACCCACTGTCCTTGGGAATCCACTCTATCAGGAGATGAACCCAAATGCAGATCCTTCAAATCGAGACGTTAAGCATTTTGTTTAATAGTATAAAAGTTATGTTCAATGTAGGGCATCTCAAAGGGCATCTCTCCCTTGACTGGTCTGCATCTTCTCTGGTCGAGCCAGCAAACTGGAAGATGCAGGGTTGGGCTAAGAGAAGAGAAGGAATGGACAAGGAGAGCTTCCACCCCAGGGCTGAGCACTGTCCCCTGACAGTGGTCAGAAGCCAGAACAAGCGACCAAGGAGTTGACACCTGTGAAGGGGCAGAGCTGCAAGAAACAAATGTAAGGTTTTCTCTCCCACACAGTAGTCCTTCCACCATATGGTCAAGCCGGTTGACACTTCCTCCTAAATGTCACGGCAATCTGGACATAATGCTCCATCTCCACTGCCATGAGCCTGGTACAAGACAACATCCCACCTGGACTCACGCAGCCGCCTCCCAGCAGTCTCCCTGTTTCTGATTCACCGCAAGGTAGACACAACACAGCAAGTAGAATGATAGTTTAAAATATAAGTTAGGTCATGCATTCTCTTACAAATAGCTTCTAATCATTCACTGAGATATTATTAATAATACTGAAAATCTGGAATTGGTCCAAATGCCCATCAACAGGGACTTGTTAAATCAGTGTTGATCCATGCACACAGTAGGGGCAGTGCAGGGGTACAGGAAATTAAGAGAGAATTCTCTGTACTATTAGGGAGTTATTGCCAAGATATAGTATTAAATTAAAAAAAAAAAAACACAAAAGAACATTGGTCTAAATTTTTTTTTCTGCTGAAATGGAAAGAAGCGGAATAAAACAATGAAACAATAAATCAAAAATGAATTAAAATGGTTACCTATGGGGAAGGGGGGGTAAAGAGGGAGAAAAGAGAGACATCTCTGAAAACACCTTTTATTAAATATTTGATTTTGAAACCACATAAATCTTTAAATACTTCTAAAAGATTAAATCAAAGAGAACATAAAACCATAAAAGTTTGAAAACAGCCTGAAATAGCCTGTATTTCAGTTCGGTGGCATACACACACAGGAAAAAAGAAATTATTATAATTGACTTTAAATTCAGTATTTTGACTGTACCTCCCTAGAGGAATATATCATAATACAAAAGAACACATTCAGAAGTCTTGTTGCTAGAAGTCATATTGTTACTTTGAAACTATCTCTTGTATATTTGTATGATAGAAACAAGTAGTAATTACACTGATGTCATTGGAGTCAAGATTTCCAGCGGAATAGAGAACAGATGCAGGTGTAACACAAAAGAAGTTAAAGAAAAACCCAGCAGTCTTAAATGTGAACTGGAAATGGGGTAAACTAATGTTTTTTTCTCTTTAAAGATATATTTGAAATGTATTTCCCAGGTTAGGCTAGTCAAAATGCCCAGAAGCATTGACAGTCCAGAGCAATGAGCACTCTCACACCTGGATTATGTTCTCTAAACGCAGCTTCCCAGGAATTCCCTGGTGGTCCAGTGGTTAAGACTCCACACTTCCACTGCAGGGGACGTGGGTTCGATCCCCGGTCAGGGAACTAAAAACCCATGTGCCATGCAGCATAGCCAAAATATAAAAACAAAATAAAAATTAAAAAATAAAAATAAGCTTTAAAAAAATAAATAAACACAGTTTCCCACTGGAAGGAATCTGGGTTTTTCTGAAAAATGGCTGGGTCCAGTTCTCAGGCAGGAACTTCGCAAGATGAGCCTGGGGAATATCCTAAACCAGAAATTGATGAAGCTATACCAATCGTGACTATGGTTGTGTCAAAGGGACATGGGGCTGAAGGAGATAACTTGAACATCAAAAAGAACATTGGCCGATATTGACTGAAAGCACTCATAATTGACAAGGACCCTGAAAAAACAAAATAGAAGTCATCATCGTTGGTTGCTAATGTAACCACTCATTCCTCTGAAAACTGGAGGAAGAGAGGAGAGAAGAATCACAATTGACTTTGCTCTTTTTGTATGAAGTATGTTCCAGGGTAAATAAAAAGTTGATGGAAAAACTGTTTTATAGAAATATGTCAGGGCAGGCTTCCCTGGGGGCACAGTGGTTAGGAATCTGCCTGCCAATGCAGGGGACACGTTAAATTCAGTATTTTGACTGTACCTCCCTAGAGGAATATATCATAATACAAAAGAACACATTCAGAAGTCTTGTTGCTAGAAGTCATATTGTTACTTTGAAACTATCTCTTGTATATTTGTATGATAGAAACAAGTAGTAATTACACTGATGTCATTGGAGTCAAGATTTCCAGCGGAATAGAGAACAGATGCAGGTGTAACACAAAAGAAGTTAAAGAAAAACCCAGCAGTCTTAAATGTGAACTGGAAATGGGGTAAACTAATGTTTTTTTCTCTTTAAAGATATATTTGAAATGTATTTCCCAGGTTAGGCTAGTCAAAATGCCCAGAAGCATTGACAGTCCAGAGCAATGAGCACTCTCACACCTGGATTATGTTCTCTAAACGCAGCTTCCCAGGAATTCCCTGGTGGTCCAGTGGTTAAGACTCCACACTTCCACTGCAGGGGACGTGGGTTCGATCCCCGGTCAGGGAACTAAAAACCCATGTGCCATGCAGCATAGCCAAAATATAAAAACAAAATAAAAATTAAAAAATAAAAATAAGCTTTAAAAAAATAAATAAACACAGTTTCCCACTGGAAGGAATCTGGGTTTTTCTGAAAAATGGCTGGGTCCAGTTCTCAGGCAGGAACTTCGCAAGATGAGCCTGGGGAATATCCTAAACCAGAAATTGATGAAGCTATACCAATCGTGACTATGGTTGTGTCAAAGGGACATGGGGCTGAAGGAGATAACTTGAACATCAAAAAGAACATTGGCCGATATTGACTGAAAGCACTCATAATTGACAAGGACCCTGAAAAAACAAAATAGAAGTCATCATCGTTGGTTGCTAATGTAACCACTCATTCCTCTGAAAACTGGAGGAAGAGAGGAGAGAAGAATCACAATTGACTTTGCTCTTTTTGTATGAAGTATGTTCCAGGGTAAATAAAAAGTTGATGGAAAAACTGTTTTATAGAAATATGTCAGGGCAGGCTTCCCTGGTGGCACAGTGGTTAGGAATCTGCCTGCCAATGCAGGGGACACGGGTTCGAGCCCCGGTCTGGGAAGATCCCACATGCCGTGGAGCAACTAAGCCCGTGCGCCACAACTACTGAGCCTGCGCCCTAGAGCTCGCGAGCCACAACTACTGAGCCCGTGTACCGCAACTACTGAAGCCCGCGCGCCTAGAGCCCCTGCTCTGCCACAAGAGAAGCCACCGCAATGAGAAGCCTGTGCACCACAAGGAACAGCAGCCTCTACTAACCGCAACTAGAGAAAGCCCGCGTGCAGTAACGAGGACCCAACGAAGCCAAAAATAAATAAATAAAATAAATAAATTTATAAAAAAAGAAAGAGAGAAATACTTCAGGCTATAGATTCAGAAAGAATCATAGAATTACAAAGTCATCATTTTGCAACCAACCAAGAACACGTGGCTCTAGTTACAGTCATTGCTGGATGCTACACCTGCAGCCAGGAGTTGAGGGGGCAGTTATGATGGAGGGATCAGGCTGGCAGCACCTGACCCACCCGTAATCTTGACCTAAGTAAGTGGCACAACCCACACAATCAAGCCAGAATCTAACTGAGTCTCTGGATCTAACTACCATTTATCGGAAACACAAGAATTCTAGAAACATTCTAAATAACACCAAAAAAAGGAATGATACACTGAACTGAAATATTCTTCAGGACTGATGATCTGACCTGATGCTTCCATACCAAATCTTACCACCACCCACCCCCGAAAACGGGAGGAGGAACCATTAGAGCTGAAACTAGGCTGAACAGACATAATAGCCGAATGCAGGCATCAGCTGATGTGGACTCAAGCAAAACACATATAAAAAGACACTTTGAGACACTGAGGATGTTTGGATATGGTCAAGTGAACTTAATCAGTTGCCTGAGGTCGTCTTTCAGCAAATGGCAGAATTAGGGCTCAAATCTGGGACACGGATATCCTAGCTGTTTTCACCATCCCATGACTCCTCCTTGGGAATCATATGAATTAATATTAAAAAATCTGCTGAAGAAGCCGGCATCTAACAAGAACTGACATAGAGTTTGATGAATGAATGAATGAATGAATGAACGAACGAACGGTCCAGCGAAGGAGGCTGAGCCGTTCGCACGGGAGAGCTCGTAGCCACGCAGCTGGTGACCACTCTCAGCAAGATCCACCCCACTGGGTTCATTCGAAGCCAAGAGAGACTCGAAGTGACCCAGATACTTGAACATCACTCCCGTTTCCTGAAGCCATGCAGAGCTGACTTTTCTTCTGGAAACAGAATAACCCTCCTAATGAGAATGGAAATGCAGACCTCATTTCCATGGTTAATTAGGAAGTGGATATCTCAGTGTCCGGGGCCATCTCCTGGTTTCTCCTGAAGCCGCTCACTCTGCTCCAAGTCTGCGTGCAAGATCCCAAGCTGGATGCTGACTGTGGGGGAGCAGGTACCCAGAGAAGAGAAAAAACGGGCTTGAGGAAGAGTCTTTTCCCCCTGAGTACACACAGCACCACTGCGGTGATCTGGGACATGGCTCTTCCAGGAGAGAACAGCTAAAAGCTCTGAATTCAGTGATTCCGCGAGCAGGATAGAACCAGCAGGCTTTAGCCGAAAGGGATGTTGTTTTTGTTTTTGTTTGTTTTTGGTTTTTTCCTGGAGGCAAACACTTCCTCTTCAACAGGTAGGAAAGCACTGGCCCAGCCTCTGCTCCGTGAGAATTTAAGATTTGCTGAGCATTCTCTTGAAACGAAGGTAGGCTCTCTGAACTATTTGTAAGGCTCTTGTCTGGGGACCCCTAGCACCTGGGACAATTCAGGTACAAGGGCAGCTGCAGCTGGAGACAAGCCACGGGGGAGATGGCGCTGAGATCCCACTGTCTTGCTGGGTCTCTGAGGTCCACTCCTGCAGGTTCTGTGGTGCAGGCCACAGACCATCCTGAGCCGGCACAGAGCCTGATCCGGGGACCCAGCCTGGGGGAAGAACTGGAACCCATCTTGCAGTGAGCGTGAGTGTGACTGTGGTTTGGTGCGTGACTGAGGAGACTCCACGGAGGATAAACTCAGGCTGAGAATATCCTCAGGGTTAGAAAATGATGCTGCAGCTTTCAGGCTGCTTCTCCCAGATCCACCATGACTCCAGGTAGGTCAGCAGCAGACAGCTTGCACTTGGTGGTGGAAAGAGAGGTGAAGAGGCCCCAGTGTCTCCTCCAGGATTGGAAGGATGAGAGATGCTGCATCCCTGCGCCCCTGGAGCGTGTGGAAGGCAGAGTGTACCAGGAGGGAGCATCTGGCCAGAGGGCCCTGACGCCTGCCTGCCTGCTCGTGCCCAGCCTGGGGGAGCCACAACCCTACCTGGAGCTGCAGAGCGGGCTCCTGGTCCTGCGCCTTGCGTTTGCCTGCTCCCTGGTCAGCAGAATCGGCCTCTTCCCCTCGTCCACTGCAGCCCCCCAGGGGCTCCTCCCAGCAGCCAGCTCCACACCAGGGGGCCCCCTGCTCCCATACCTGCCCCCCCGCCCCCTGCTTTGTCAGGAAGAATCTGCTTTCTTCTTCCAAGTCTCACTGTCCTCACTGGATCCAACTTGAAGTTAAGGCTTCAGGCCAGACTGCCCCAGACCCCAGGGAACCAGGGTCTCTGAAATCTTCCTGCTGCATCTCCACTGCCTTCCAGCCCTCTCTGGCCCTGGGACTGTTTCAAAATGAGACCAAAAGGGCCTGTCCTTCCAATCCCACAGATGGTGACTGAAGTCCAGCACCGTCCCAGGTACTGGGGGAATAAAGATGGACACCCATCTGCAGGGAAAGGTGCAGGCGAGGGGCGCCCTTCATCATAGGTGCAAAGGTCCGGAGCAGGACACAGTCAGCGCTCTCTGGGAAGGTCAGAAAGGACTCCCAGGGGAGGTGGAATTTTTGAGCAGGATTGTGAACTGCAGAAGGTAGGAGTCCATCAGGTGAAAAAGGAAGGGCCCTTGACTCCCAGAGCCCTGGGTTCAAATCCTGACAGGCTCTGTTAGGAAAAGGCCTACTTGCACAGGCCTTTGTGACCGGCTCCCTTGATTACAGGGTTCAGGGAGGGTGTTTCATCCTTTCAAATGAACACAGCCCGAGGGCCCGTGAGTGCCAGCTGCCCAGGGGAGTGTAGTGTAGCTGAGTGCCAACCTCCGCCGGCGGCCCCAGGTCCACATCAAAGTGCCCACAGGTCGACTGGAGCAGCTCTGCTCCACCCCCTGCAAAACCTGGGGCTCAAATGATGACATCGGCTCATCTCTTCTTGCCTTTTATGTAAGATGGGAAAAAATAACTCCCCAGTTCAACCTCGAAATGAACAGTCTTACAAACAAAAATAACAAAATATGGTTTTAATCCATTGCAAGGGCCAAGCAACTAAAACATCGATGACAGTGAAAGGGAAGAGGAGCTTTGGGAACTTAGTTTTTCGTGGAAAGACAAACTGGAAAGTGCTTTGGGGAGCAATTGGAGAGCACACATCAGTATGTGAGCCTTGCAAAGCATCTCACGCTGTGGAGTCCAGTCACAAAAACAGACAGCTCGGAGATTCATGCGTAACCGCATTCATGCCAGTGCTGTTTCTAATAGAAAACACTGAAAAAAGAAACATGAGTGATGGAAATGGAAGAGGAAAGTGGGTCTGCGCCCAGCAACCTGTGGGCACGTCCGCCCGCAGCTGTGCGGGAAGAGGGGTTTGCTGTGATACCACTTTAGGAAAAAATTCCTGCGAGCGTTAATAGGTGAAGACCAGAGAAAGCACACATTGACTTGTGAACAATGATGGCTTCCAGGAATGTGTATGTCGGAGGGGTGTGAATGGCTGGATATTCTGAATGTTTTTTAACCAACCCTTACTACTTTTGCAACTAAAAAAAAAACCTTCCGTGCTAAGGTAAACACTGTCTGCTGGTTCAGATACTCAAGCAAATGAGTAGTTTCTCTTCATCTAATTTGCTTAAAACGTGAATGACTTCAGAAATGCTGGCACTCTGAGGGTGAGTTCCGAGTGCCGGGGAATGTGGACCGTGCTTTTCACTTATTAACTCGCTTAGTCCTCAGAGCATCTCTGCGAGGTCTGTGCTGTCACAATTCCCAGTTTCAAAGTGGGAAAACTGAGGTGCAGAGGACAGAGAACTTGCCAGGTCCCCAAAGCTGGTGAGAGGCACAGCTGTGCTTTGAACACCAAGCTCCGAACTCTTGCCGCCCAGCCAGGGGGTGCTTCCGAAAGCCCCCATTTCTCCCAGCTTCAGGCCACCACCACCCACAGGAGAAGCCCTCTCCTGCCCATCTTCTCTCTCTGGGCACTTTTGCTGCAGGATCCCTGAAGGCTGGGGCACCTAGTGGGTCCCCTTCCCTCTTGGGGTTTGAATTCCATGAGAGGAGGAGACAAATCTGGCTAAAACTTTACTAACAAAACTCCAGTGACTCCAAACTGCCGAGCCTCTGGTCACAAGTCTCAGCGGGCAAGCCTCAGCCCTGAGGCCAGCTGCCTTGGTCCCCAGACTGAAGACAGCCAGCTCTGGGAAGGGCCACGCTGACTCTCCATACAGCACAGACCCCGGCGGGGCGGCACCGGCCGTGGCGGCCCCCAGGGGAAATCCACTCTGCTCGAGCCCATGCTGGCCGGCCCAGCTTTGCATCCAGAAGCCTCCCACACGGGCTACAAAGGGGCCTGTTGAATCGAACCCCAGGCCTCGATGTCCCCGCCGGCATTCAGGGACGTTTCAAGGAGCCCTAAGGATGAAAATGTGAGTAAGGGCCTCCTTGGGGCCATGAGAACACCTGCAATGACTGTGCTTCCAGAGAACAATTAAAATCCAAATTGAAATCTCCTTTTCCTTGGCAGTTAAAGCCCAAGGAAGTGAAAACCTGCCCTGTTTCCCTCCGGGTTCTGACTCCCTCCGCGGGAGCCCAGCACGGGGTCAGGACACAGGGCAGGGGGAGATCCCAGAGCCCCGCCCCGGGACCGCCCCTTCCTCCCCAAGCCCCTGCCTCCTGAGGACCAAGACTTTGCGGGGGGTTCTCAGGCCGGCTGAACCCCAGCAGGGCCTCCACCTCAGAGACCCAGGAAGGCGCTGCCCACGGCTCTTCTGCTGAGCCCTGTGCCCTCCAGCTTTGGGGCCATCCTGGTGTCCCGTAAGGACACCTCTTTACCTGTGCCCCCCTCCCCAGCCCCCTCTGTCCAGCAGGAGTGTGTCCCTCATGTCACGGCCCCTGCCATGTCTCCTCTGCCTTCGAGCCAACCCAGACGTGGACGGGAAGATACTGACCTCTCCTTAGGTCCACTCCAGCCTCTTTGCTGCCATCAGTAATGCTGAGTGTGGATCCCAGTGCCCTTCCCCCCCCTCCTTCCCCT
>NW_006780611.1:2225252-2256387 GCF_000442215.2 Lipotes vexillifer | reverse complement strand
CCCCCTCCTCCTTCGATCCTGGTGTTTCTAGGACCCCCAAACTCTGTACCCACGCAGCCTGCACAAGTCATTGAGGAAATGCATACATGGGGTCAGGAGGGAGACCTCGGTCCACCTCCCTGTGTCAATAGGAACTTTCCCCACCCGGAGGTGTTGGAAAGCTTCCCCTTCCTCTCAGTCCTGCTTCTACAGGAGAGGGAGTGACAGGTCAGAATGTGAGCATTTGGCCGGAGCCCTCCGCTCTCCCACTGGCCTCCCGTGACCAGGCGGCCCTGACCCCGCTTTCCAGATGTTCCTCTCACTTGAGGAAAAGCCGTGGCCGGGCACATGCCCCCAGTCCCAACCTGTAGACACAGGGAGATGGTGATGCTGTCATCCTGAATCATACCCTTTCCATTACCCAGAGAGAGGAGGGGTGTACCTGCTCCATGTTTCACACCCCAAACCCCGACACACATGCTGCTCCCCCTCCGTGTGTCTTAAATAAACTTTGTTTGGGTCTCAAAGGAAGAACTCAAGAGGCTAAGTTCCAAAACGGTTATAGGCCCAGCCGTTGACAAGGGGTTTCCTGGGCACCTCCCGGCCCCTCGGCCTCGGCCGTCCCGTCTGTGGGATGAGGGTCTGGACCAGCCCCATCTGCCGAGCGGAGCCCCCGGGTCCCTGACAGACGGCGTTCAGCCTCTCCCCGTCACAGCTGGCAGCTCAGCTCCAGTGCCAGGACGCGGCTTGCTCTGTAGCTAACAGCTCTTGTCAGGAGGTCTGTCCTCAAATCCGGCCAAACTTCTGTCTCCCTGCTGCTGGCCGGACTGCTGAGGGAAGGCTCCACTCCCAGGAAAGGCTCTGAGTGGCTGGGTGGAGCCCTCCACCGCTCAGCGGCCTGCACCCTCTGTCTGCCCTGCAGGCCGCAGGTCCCTGCAGTGCCCGTGGCCTTGGTTCTCAGCCCTGGGTGACTTCCTCCAGCCTGAGTCCCTGGGAAGGGGCGGGGACACCTGGGCACGGCTATGACTCTGCAGCCAGCAGACCACCCGCTCCTCCCTGGGCTGGGCCTTGCTGTTGGGCTGGGGTCCAGGGGGTCAGGGGCAGCCTGTCTACAGTTCAAGCCTGAAGCCGGAACTGTAGGAACCACACATCAGCCAGGCCCTCCCTCCCTCCCTCCCACAGCTGCTCCCTCACTTGTGGTTGATTTTTTTTAAACCAGCGAGCCAGACTTCACGCTTAACCTTGCTAAATTCCATCTTGTTCACTTCAGTCCATTGTTTCAGCTTGTCAGGAGGCTTTTTGTACCTGGAGTATTTCTTCCACCACATTACCTATCCCTCTGAGCTTCGATCTGCAAATTTGACAAGCAGGCCTGTTACGCTTTTATCCTGGTCATTGATAGAAACGCTGGACGGTGCCAGGGCAGGACGGGGCATGTCACTGGAGGCCTCCCTCCGCCTTGACATTGATCCATTTATCAATACACTCGGGCACCACCGTGCCGGCAGCTCTACTGCTACCCGGCAGAAGAGGCCTGTCGCCCAATGCACGCAACCGAGCAGGCTGCCCTGCAGCCCTCCTGGCCTGGCTGCTGGCACCCACTGCAGTCTCAGGGTGCTACTGGCTGCATCTTCCTACGATGCACCTTATAAACACCCGGGTGGCCACATCTTTCCTGGCCTCTCCTGCACACTCTGTCCCCAGCCAGCAATGCTCCCTCATCACTGGGCCCTCCTGGAACTCTTTTTTTTTTTTTTTTAATTGGAGTATAGTTGATTTATAATATTGTGTTAGTTTCAGGCGTGCAGCAAAGTGATTCAGTCATACGTACACATATATGTATATATCTATATTCTTTTTTTCTGTTATTTCCCATTATAGTGTATTATAAGATACTGAATATAGTTCCCTGTGCTATACAGTAAATCCTTGCTGTTTATCTATTTTGTATGTGATCGTTTGCATCTGTTAATCCCATAGTCCCAATGTATCCCTCCCCCTTCCCCTTTGGTAACCGTAAGTCTGTTCTCTGTGTCTGTGAGTCTTTTTCTGTTCCGTGAATAAGTTCATTTGTATCATTTGTTAGATTCCACCTGTAAGTGACGTCATGTGCTATCTGTCTTTCTCTGTCTGACTGACTCCACTTAGTATGATAATCTCTAGGTCCCCCCTGGAACTTTTAAAGGCCCAGCGCGTGTGCTGCCCTTCTGAGGAGCCACCCCTGATGCCTCCAGCAGATCCAGGGGGGACTTCCCTGGTCTGTCCTTGGCTCGGCTGTGCTTCCAGAAGCCCCCGGCTCAAGGCTGGAATACCCACTGGGTGGTGCACACAGCATCTGGGCAGGACTCTCACGGCTAATTCATCTTGACTCCTCCCCACATCCTGGGTTGGGCCCATGGTCGTCATTCTAGGATATCAATGGACCGAGTGACCATGTATTTGCACTCTTTTATGATCTGGCCAGGCAAGGGCTAACAGACTATGGCTTGTGTGGCCAAATGCGGGCTGATGCCAGTTTTTGTACGGTCTGTGGGTTAATGATTTTTTTTTTAACATCTTTAAAAGATTGGAAAAAATTATGAATGATCATATTTCATGATACATGACAATGATATGAAATGCAAATTTCAGTGTCCATAACTAGAGTCCTACTGTGGCTGCCTTCCCACTGCAGATGGTGAAGGCCACAGCCGCAGGGCCTCAGGGCCAAAACTACATGCTCACTGGCCCTTTAGAGAAAACATTTGCTGCCTGTCTTGGAGAGAAATGGGCCCCTAGTAGGGCACACATACATCCACAGACTACAAGCATTTATTTATTCAAGGAATAGTGACTTGTAGCCAGTTTGTGCTGGACCAGGAGCTAAGTGCAGGCAACTTGAGGAAATCACACTTAACTGGGGGAAAGAGACAAACAAGGAAACACGAAATAATCCCATACTGTGAAAAAGTGGTGTGAATCACAGGGAGAGAGAATGTCTTAGAGCAAATGGGCTGGGGGTTGGTGGGTAGTGTGGCTACAGACGAGTCTGTCAAGGGAAGCCGCCCTGCAGGAGCTGAGGGCTGCCTGGAGGAGGGAGCAGGGGAGAGGCGGGGTGGCTTGCGGAGGTCCTGCCACAGGCCGGAGCAGCCAGGCTGGATGCCAGGGAGGCCCCGCTGGACAAGGAGCCCTGAAGGCATCAGGGTTCAAACAGGGAAGCCAAGTGACCCGATTTGCTTTCTGAGAAGTAACAGGCAGACACACAAATTAGCGCCGAGGACTGGACACATGACAAAGAGAGGAAAGCAGGCTGGTCTGGTTCCAAGTGACCGCTCATATTTTACTGCGGACGTGGAGACTGGAATCCACGATTTCCCCCGCACAAGTAGCTACTGCCTGGCCTGCTGGCATCCCTCCACCCTCCACTCATCCTGCTTTCACTGGTCAGCCTGCTCTGGCCCATCCTGAGTGGGGACTCAGGGTAGACAGGGACCAAACACCCCCTTACATAGGAAGGGACAGCTCTAGGTGGGAGCGGCCCTCGTGTGTTCACACGCACACACACGGCCTGCGGTGGCAGTGCCACTGCACGTATGGAGGTCGGGACACAATGTCCCTGCCCAGGGCAGCACCCCAAGGAGGTGACAAAGGAGGGATTTAAACCCCGGAGATCTCCAGCCCAAAGCCTACAGCTCCCAGGATGAACAAACGCTCACAAATGCACTCCAAGTGCCTCCCCTGCAGACAGAAGCATGACATCCTGGCTCTTTTCAGCCCTGGCCTAGCATAGGACCGGGAAGCCCTGGGCAGACTGAGACGGGAGCCCTGTGGTGAGACAGGGCCCTCAGACAGGCAGGGCCACCCCACTTTGCCCGTGGGCCCCTGGTCTTCCCAAGGGCTCAGGCTGGCTCTGCTGTGACAGACATTGGGTCAGTGTCCAGTTCCCCACTGGGCTAGAAGCTGGGCTGGGGCAGGTGCCAGGCCCTGCCCTGGGGAAAGTAGAGCAGAGCATGAGAAACACAGAGAACACAGGCTGGGAATGCCAGGGTCTCTGATGATGTGATTGGAAAGCAGAGTATCAAGGGTCCCCACTTGGTGCCGTCTCTCCCATCCCACCCTGACAATGGCTAAGACTGCCCACATTATGCTCAGCAAACCCTTTCTGGGGATAATGGCAGCAAAAACCAGAGCACAGGCCTGCTGGATGCCAGATGCCTCACCCCACAGTTCCAGGAGGATAAGGGATATTTCTCTTTGCTTTATGGGTCTCTCTCTCTAGTGTCCAGAACACAGAGCAGGCACTCTGGAAGGATTATGGAATAAATACACTGACCTAACCCTTGATTATAGGAACGACTGGAAGGAAACTCAGAGTCATGGCTGCAGTGTCTGCTTACATGGCAAATACCACTTGTCCATTTGGAAACTGACTTACTTCAGGAGATTCACAGCAGACACTACATATTCTGCTTTCAAATCACATCATCGGAGCCCTGACATTCCCAGCCTGTGTTCTCTGTGTCTCTCAGGTACTGTGCTACTTTCCCCATCACGATGTCTTTGCTTGTCAAGCTAGCTTGGTTGGTGTCTGGTTCATTGCTGTTAACACAGAATCCTGTCCAGTCCCAGGACTCCCTGCCTTGCCAGACCCCCAGTGAAGGGTGCACTGTCCCTATGGTCACCTCTAAGGTCTCCACACAGCTCCCAGATCTGACCCGTTACCTGTCCTCCCTTCCCCATGCACAGGTCCTGCATGTCCAGCTGCAGGTCATCTCTCTTGATTGGCCCATGGCACGCCAGGCTTATTCAGTACATGGTGTCCTTACAGCTTCCCTTTTCAACTGACGAGGACCTTTCAAAACTGCAGGCATCCCTTGCCTTTTTCTTCTGCCTAAGATGCCAAGCCTTTATTGATTGGTCTTTCCACATTTTCCCTGACAGCAACCCAGACTGAGGCATAGTCATTCCTGGATGAGTCAAATCCCTTCCAAATCAGCCTACTCCCCAATTCTCTCTGCTCCTGTAGATCCAGCATTTGGCTTCTGAATTAATCCACCCAAGGCGAAACCTCCACTGTTCGTTCTCTCTCAGGAGAACCAGAGAGATAGCAGGGAAATGTGGGGGACAGAGAAGCACTCTGGGTGATGGGGCACGGGCCTCAGAAAATCCAGTCTTCCGTAAAAGCAATGAGAATGCTGGAAAAATTTATCAAAATCAACCTTTTCAGAACTCTGTACATTAAACAAAGTCTTGCAACAACTCAAGAAATTTTTCTTTTCAGGAATAATGGCTGAATCTTAGTAAAAATAGTAAACTTTGTGGCCTTTTGACTTACACCATTCCCACCTCCCTTCCCCTACTCTGTGGCAGCTTTAAAAGCCAATAGCTTTAATGCCCCTGCAATCATGGTCCATTAGTCAGATGGCTCCAGAGAAACAGGGCCAGCAGTACCAATAGGACACACACACACACACACATACACACACACACACACACACACACACACAGGTACATATAAGCTAGTATGTATTTTCTATATATAAATATAGAAAATAGATTTACTATAAGAAATTGGCTTATATGATTATGTAGGCTGAGAAATCCCAATATCTGCAGGTGGCAAGATGGAACAGGAGAGTTGATGGTGGAGCTCCAGGTCCAGTCCAAGTCCAAAGGCCTGAGAACCAGAAGAGCCTACAGTGCACATGACAGTCTGAGATCCAGCAGGCTTGTAAACCAAGAAGAGCCAACTTTTCAGTTCAGGCTCGAAAGCAGGAAAAGACTGATGTTCCAGCTCAACCAGACAGGCAGGAGGAGTTCCCACCTACTCAGCCTTTCTGTTCTATGCAGGTCTCCAACTGACTGGATGAGGCCCACCCACCTTGGGGAGGGCGATCTGCTTTATTCAGCCTAGCAATTCAAATGTTAATCTTATCCAGAAACACTCACAGACATGCCCAGAGTAATGTTTGACCAAATGTTTGGGCACCTCATGGCCCAGCCAGCTTGACATATAAAATTAACCATCACATATGGTGAAAATCAGTAGCCTCAGAACCATGGTAGGTATAAAAACTAGCAGCCTGACAGCCATTTGCAGGGACTGAATGAGTCTGGAGCTCCCCCAAAACCTCCAAAGCTAGAGAACTATCACTATGTGACCTGTTTGACAGTTAACTGGAAACAACCACTCAAACGGATAGTCTCTATTTGACTTGACTCAGAACTCACTCTGTGCAAACAAGCTACATACCCGTGATTGCTTAATGTTGCAGCTGCCTGAAGCAGTGACACCAGCTGCAGAAAATGGAAACTGGCTTAAAAATCTTAAAAGGAAAATTGGGGGAACACAATGTCCACAAGGGGCTTTGAAAAACTTCAAAATATTTCTAGGGATGTAGAAGGCCACACACATGTACAGGGCTGTGCACAAGCCCAGGAAAGACCTGAGAAGGGCTCAGTCTCTCACCTGGACTGACCTTGAGGCTCTGTGAATGCAGCAAGTGAAGGCTGAGGCACAGTTGTAAACTGCCTGCCAAAGAATTGAAAGTTCAGCCCAAAGACACACAGAGCCCCTCAGCAAAGCCTGAGAGGCTTATTGATGAAGGCATTAAAGGAAATCTATGTCCAATCATTAGCAGAAAACTGAACTAACCAAGGAGAGACCTTACTTGCCACACACAGCAAAGAACACAAATTTTACAGAAATAGTTTGAGAAAGTAACTTAACAAACAGCGGAAACAACAATAAGCATGGGGGTTGAAGGGCAATCTGATTTCCAGAATTGTTACATTATATTATTTAAAATGTACAGTTCTCAGAAAAAATTATGAGACACAACAAAAATCAATATATTATTGTTATTGTATATATAATATATTCTTGTATATGTTACACATAGTATATATTCTTTGTATATTGTGTATATACAATTAAATTATCTATAATATTATTCACCCATTAAAAATTAGGAAATCCTACCTTTTACAAAAACATGGATGGACTTGAAGGCATTTTTCATTATGCTAAGTAAAATAAATCAGACAGAGAAAGAAAAATACTGTATGATCTCACTCGTATGTATGTTTAAAAAAAAACAAATTTAGAAAAAAAAGATCAGACTTGTGGTTACCAGATGTGGATGGTGGAGGAGGGAAAATTGGAGGAAGGTGGTCAAAAGGTACAGACTTCCAGTTATAAGGTAAATGAGTAGTAGGGATGTAATGTACAATATGCAGACCAGAGCTAACACTGCTCTATGGTCTATATGAAAGTTAAGAGAGAAAATCCTATAAGTTCTCATCATAAATAGAATATTGTTTTCTTTTTTTCTTTCTTCTCTTTTTACATTATAAGATGGATGTTAGCTAAACCTATTGTGGTAATCGTTTTACAATAAATAAACCTATATAATGCCTTAAACCTATACAATGACCTATGTCAGTTATTTCTCCAGAAAACTGAAAAAAAAAAAACAATTTAGAGACACACAAAGAAAGCTGAATATATGTACAAAAGTGGGGTGGGGATGCAGTTAATAGAAACTCTCTCTAAGGAGTCCAGACATTAGGCGTAGCAGACAGACTTTAAACCAGATGTGATAAATAAAACAGACACAGATATCACAAGAAAACTACAGACCAATATTTCTTATGAATACAAAGGGCAAACATCCTCAATGAAAAACTAGCAAACCTAATCCAATAACATATCAAAAGTATTATATACCATGACCAAACGGGATTTCAGTGTTAGTTAAACATCCCCCAAACAATCAACATAATACACCATATCAGTAGAATAAAGAACAAAACAACACGACATGTCAGTATATGAAGAAAGAACATTTGACAAATTCCAACACATTTTCATGATAAAAAGCATTTAAGAATCTAGGAATAGGAAGAAATATCCTCATCTTGATAAAAGATATATACAAAAATCTCACAGCTAATGGCATACTCAAAGGTAAAATACCACTTAAGATCAGGGATAAGACAGTGATGTCTGTTCTCACTACTTTTATTAGACATTTTACTGGAGGCCCAGTCAGGGCAATTAGGCAAGACAAAGCAATAAGAAGCATCCAAATTGGAATGAAAAAGGAAAACTATCTCTATTCACAGATATCATAATCATGCATATTGAAAATCCTAAGGAACCCTCACACACACAAAACTATTAAAACTAATAAACAAGTTCAGCAAGTTTTCAGGGTACATTTGAACTCAGTTGTATCTCTATACACTTGCAGTAAACAATCCAAAAAATTACTAAAAACAAGTCCATTTGCAAAAAGAGTTAAATACTTAAGAATATATTTAACAAAGGAAGTGCAGAGCTTGTTTACTGAAAACCACAAAACATTGCTGAAAAAATTAAGAAAGATCTAAACAAATGGAAAAAAACCCTATTTTCATGGATCAGAAGACTTAAGATGGTTAAGATGATAATATTCCCCAAACTGACCTACAGATTTAACATAATCCTTATCAAATTCCCAAATGTCGTTTTTTTTGGAGAAACTTACAAGTTGATCATAAAATTCATATGCATATGCAATGGATCCAGAAGAGTCAAAACAACCTTGAAAAAGAAGAACAAAGTTAAAAGACTTACATTTCTTTAAGTTAAAACCGCCTTCAAAGCTACAGTAATCAATGTAGTGTGGTACTAGCATAGGGATAGAAATATAGATAAATTGAATAGAATTGAAAGTCCAGGAACAAACTTTGTTTGGAACAAGTAGTGTTCACATGTGAAAGAATGATGTTGGACTCCCTACCTCACACCACATACAAAAGTTAATTCACCATTGACTCTAGAATATGACTCTTCTAAATAAGATTATTGGCTCTTACTAGAGATAAAACTGTAACACTCTTAGAATAAAACATCACAATAAAACTTTGTGACCTTGGTTTAGGCAATTGTTTCTTAGATATCACACCAGATTGGACTTCATCAAAATTTAAAACTTTTGTGTTTCAAAAGTTCGTTAAAAGAAAACTTATGTAATGGGAGAAAATATTTGTGAATCAGATAAAATACTTGTATTCAAATACATAAACAACTCTTACAACTGAACAATAAAAATAAATAGACTTAAAGGTGGGCAAAGAATTTGAATAGATATTTTTCCACAGAAGATATATAAATGGTGGATGAGCACATGAAAAGATGCTCAACATCATTAATCATCAGAGAAATCCAAACCACAATGAGATACCACCACTTCACACCTAATGGGTTGGCTAAAATTAAGAAAAAATAAAAAAAGACAAGCAATAGCAAGTTTTGGCAAGGATGTGAAGAAATTGCAATACTTGTACATTGCTGGTGAGATTTTAAAATGATAATGTCACTTTAGGAAAGAGTTTGCCTATTTCTCAAGATATATGGTAACGCAGAGTTACCATATGACTCAGCAATGCCACTGCTTGGTAAATATCACCCCAAGTGGAAGCATATGTTCACACAGAAACTTGTGTATGAATGGTCATAGCAGCATTATTCCTAACAACCGAAATGTGCAAAACAACCAAATGCACATCAATCAGATAAAGAATAAATAAAAAGTAGCATGTATATAGAATACAATATTTTTCAGCCATAAGAAAGAAAGAATTACTGACACATGCCTCAACATGCAATAGCCCTGGACACATTATGCTAATTGAAAGAAGCCAATCCCCAAAGATTCTGCTTACATAGAATGTCTAGAATATGTAACTCCATAGAGATAGGAAGTGGATTAGTGATTGCCAGGAGTTGCAGGAGGGAACAGATGACCGCCAGTGGGTACAGGGTACAGAATTTCTTTGCAGGGTGATGAAAATGTTCTCTAATAACCAGTGGTGATCGTACACAGCTCTATGAATATACTAAAATTCACTGAACTGTACACATCAAAAGAGTGATTTTTATGATAGGTGAATTATAACTGAATTGTTATAAATTACATTATAAAATGAAATTAGATCTTCAGCATGCTATAAACTACACAAATAAAGTTTGCATTGTGTGGGTCAGGGGAAACTTGAAAGAAAATGTTACTTTATCAGTGAGGCTGTCAAAGATCACCCGCTTTGTTTTTCTCTGTGGTATCTATCATCCTCTGACATCCATATATAGTAAAACCCAATCACGTGTGAAATCCAATAACTCCAGTTGTGTGACTGAGGTTACCAGATAGCTGGTGAGTCCTACAGATAGCCATCTTGGTGTCTGGGGTTCCAACTGCACAATTCACATCCTTCCCAGACCCTGCCCAAGTTTGGTGGCGCCTGTCAATATCAGTGGAGATGATCTTGGACCCTGTGGTGTGTTTTCGGGGTTCTCCAAAACAGAACCAATATGATGTATTAAAAGAAATTGGCTCACAGGGTTATAGGAGATGGGTAACTCCCAAGACCTGCAGACTGTGTAGGCAAGGCGGACACCCAGGGTGGCTGACGTGTAGTTCCAGTCTGAGTCCAAAGGACTGAGAATCAGGTAAGGCAATGGTGTGCTTCTGGGCTAAAGGTGGGAAAAAAGCTGACTGCCAAGTTCAAAGGCCATGGGCAGAAAGAATTCCCTCTTCCTTGGGGGAGGGTCAGCCTTTTTTGTTCTCTTCAGGCCTTCATGGATTGCATGAAGCCCACCCACATCAGGAGGGTCCACTGATTCAAATGTTAATCTCAACCAAAATCACCATCACAGAAACACCCAGAATTGTATTTGACCTGATACCTGGGCACCCTGTAGTCCAGAGAAGCCGACAAACACAACTAACCATCACACGGGGTCACCAGCTCTACCAGCCCAGTGGCTACAGTCCTAGGAGTATCTGGGTTAGTTGGCAGGTGTCTCAGCTGCTCAAAGCAGGAAGCTCAGACCCAGAGAATTCCCCCACCCTGTGCCCCCACCAGGCTGGTCCATTTCTCCCTGTCTATGGAGCTAAGAAATTCAGTCCCCTTCCACTTGGGAATGGAAGCTGGGTAGGAGGTTAGAGCCAATTTCCACCCCTATTACTCGTATCTTGTGTGATGGCTGGATTTGCCAGTGAGGGGTTTTACATATTTACTTGCATTGGTTTATATCATTTTTCCCAACATCTAAGTTCTGTGGGGAAAGGCTGGCATCTTTTTTCTTTTTCTTTTTTTTTTAAACTATTTTACTTACTTTCTTTTCTTTTTTTACTTATTTTACTGTTTCTTCTGCCTGGGGTAGGGAGTGGTATAAGTTGATGTTTAATAATATTTTGAGTAAGTAAAAATGAACCAAATTACATATGAATAATTTAACCATAAATAGAATAAACCAGGTAGCTATGGTTGAGTTTTTGTTTTCCATTGTGATCAGTATTTAAGATGCCTTTCCTGCTAACACCCATCAAAGCCCAACTTCATAACCTCTGAGAAACTCAGGTCTCCCCACGATGTCTGCCAATTCCAGGCCTCATTCTCTGTTCTGGGTTCTGGAATGTAAGAGTGTGGTAGGGTTGGGCTTCCCCAACCCTGATTCACTGAACCTACTCTGCCCCAGCATGTCAAGAGCGTGCTGACAGCTGAGGGTGACTGGGGGCCACAGAGGGCACAGGACAATGGTGCCTCAGTTCCTGCTGTTTCATACTTCTCATATCCAGATCTTCACGCCTACATGAGCTCCCTAGAAGGCTCTAATTCTTCCCCTTCTGCCCAGAACAGTACAGCTATCCCACCTCCCATCCCCACCCCAACCCATCATGGTCTCAGCAGAGAAAGAGCCCTCAGGTAACAAGACCCACCCTCTGTGGGAGATGTTTAGACTTAGCATTCCTATTTTTTCCTATCACCATATATTTGGTGCATTCTGGTATTTCCCAATTCATTCACAATGGATGCATGTTACTTTGTTTTTAGGAAACAATCAGCACTATTTTTTAAGTCCCTAAAACATCGCTCTGCTATTTCAGTAATTTGCCCAGGTTTAGTGAACGGTGGGGGAAGGAGGCAACCGGCCCCCAGCCCGAGGCCGCACCTAACAGAGCCCAGAGCACCCCCCAACGCTGACTTTCCCTTCCGCCCGGGCATTTCCCATGGGCCGCTGTCTCCTTCATGAAGTCACCATTTTCTTAGCCAGTCCAGGTTTAATGCTTCTGCCCTCCCCTACTCCTCCCTGCAAAATGCCCTACATGTCAAACCCATCACCAAGGTCCCCAGCTGAGACATTCCAAGGTCTCCCCTGCCCCACAGTCTCCATCCAGGCTCTCTCATTTAGGTCCAGGTAACACCCCTAGGATTGGAACGTCCCTGCTTCCAGACTCTCCCGTCCGTCCTGCCTATCACCGTGGATGTCCTGTCTTCCTCCAAAACCTGCGACTGATCCCTTTTCCCCTGAAATAACCTCCAACTCCCTCCCCCTCACCACCACCCCGTCCTGCCATCCCAAGTCCTCTACTTGCCCCATTCATTTCTGCTGGGTCCTCTGACCCAAATCCAGGAACTTCCATTGAAGTCTGGCATGCTCTCGTCCCCGGATGCCCCTGCTGGTGATGGACAATGGTCTCCTGCCTGGAATGCTCCTCTCACACTTCTCCATGTTTTAAAAAGTAAGCCGTTTTTAAGACCAAGGTGAATTGTCAGAGCTTCCACAAGTATCTTTCAGTCCTCTACCCAGAAGGAATTGTCTGCACTCCACTCTGTAGTTTATGCCTGGCATAGTGACCCTGCCCTTGGCCCTGGAGTAGTTGTTTCTGAGCTGTGCTGCTGGCAGGTCCCCCTCACCTGCCTGGTCTGGGCCTGGCACACACCAGGGTGGGAGGATCAGGGCGGTGGGGTCACGGCTGCCCTCTGGAGGGCCTCACAGGTATGCTGGCTGGGCTGCCCACAAGCCCTTCTTTCCTCCCCTGGACTGAAGGGGAAAACCGGGGGCTGTAACTCCTGTGGATGCCAGCCTGCATCTTGTCTGCTCCTGAAGCCTCTGAGGCCCTACTACTGGTGTCCCCCCGTGTCTCTCCGGGACCTCCCTCCCGCTTTGGCATGTTTGCTTCTGCAACTTCATCATAGATTCTGCCCTATTATTCCTCATCCCCTGGGTCTCAGCACACTTCTGGGACCTGCATAGGTGCTTCATAAATGCTCTCTAATAAAAGGGATTAGATAATTATGGCCAAAGATAGAGAAAAATTGCCAATGAGAATTACAGACTAATAATGCGAATATCTCCGAGTTCATCTTGAAATATCTGTCTTGGCCTGATTCTCAACAAGGGGAACATACAATCTAAGGTCAGCCTAGTTAGCCGGATGGCACTGAACTGCGGAGCTTCAACTGGCAGCCAGGGAAGCCTGATTACACAGATTAGAAATGCGTTTCTAGTGGGCCCTTTAATCCCCCGGGAGGGAAAGTAGGAAAGGGAGCCCGTGAATCCTTCGATATTTCTGTGTCTTTCTTTCCCACCTTCACATGGCACGGCTGGGAATCTGCCCTTTTCATACAAGTTTAGTTTCAATATTTGGACGTAGGCTTTTTCTCCTTGGATGGAGAAGCCAGGCCTCCCTTTTGAAAGGTGCTCCTCGGACCCTGCAGATGAGCTGCCTGATGGCTCAGGTGATTTTCCACATGATGGGGAAACACACATGTCACCACCTGCACGTTGTCTGGAAGCTTTTCAAGGAGGGTCAGTCATCTAACTCAGGTCTGTGTCTAAACACAGGATGATGTGCAGATTGACCATTTTCTCCCTGAAGCAGTAACTCTGTCTTTCTCTCTCATTTACATAAAGTCGCTGTTGCCCAGGCACCTGCTCGAGTTCCCTTCCTGGGATGACCCCCACCTGCGGTGTTCTCAAAGCTCCCAGCCTGGCTTCGAGGCACAGCCTCTGATTACCCCCTGCACACAGTAAGCCCATTAGCTGTGGCAACTGGGAGCACTGACATTTGGTGCCAGCATGATTCATGAATAAACAAAAATACACTGGCAATCCATGGGAGCTCTGGACAGCCAGACCTCGGGATCCATTTCAGAGTCCCAAGAACTTTGGATGGTGCCTGGTCATCCCATTACTCAGGGAAGTTTGTTTATGGAAGGAAGGGAAGGAGGGGGAGGGAAGAGGGGAGAAGGGAGGTGGGAGGGAGAGAGGGAGCCTTGTAGGGTATCTATTCCAGTAACTGAAAACAGGATGGCATTTCACGGAGCCATGAGAAGCCATGGACCTCAACTTTCCCAAATACACAGTAATTGATGAAAAGCATACAGTATCAATTGTGTAAAAATAATTATATGTTCTTAATAATATACACTAATTATATACACACTTCTGTACATAAATGTGGCACCTGGGTGGCACCTGTGTCAAGTGCTTGTGACTAGAGCAGCTCCCCAGGAAGCAGCCCTGCAGCCACGGGGGTCTGGAGTGAGGGGCTGGGGGGTAGCCCCCTCCCTTGTCTACACAGCTTTTAGGGAGACCTAGCCCTTTATTACAGAGAATCAATATTTGTACAGTTGGTTCATCGTAAAATTGCCTAGTTGCGAGGTGACACGTTTTCCTAACTGGTCCCCAACAGCAAAAGTTACACGATGATCGAGGGCAATAGGAGGGAGTTATCGAGTGCTTAGGACATGCAGGGCTGTGGCGGGCACCACCCAGGTGTCCCATGCAGCTCCGAGAGATGGGATCAGCCACTACCCTCACTTCACAGAGGAGGAGGAGGGGAGGCATAGGGGGTTGAGAATTTACCCCATGGGTCCACTGCTCCAGGGGGGGTCAGACATTCCACCCTGGCATCCACCCCCAGTGCACGCCCTTAGCAACTGGACCTACACTCTCTAGCACCTTCTTCCTGAGTCACTTCAACTGTGATCCTTGGGATCTAAAGTCCTGGAAAGATATGTTCTAGAAACCAGAGGCTTTCTTTCCATCTCCTTGGTGTTTGTGTGTATGATGGGCATTGATAGGATTTAACATTGCAAAGTACAAAATTTAACATTTTTTTATTCCCAGACTTCATTTTCTCTGTAAAGACACTGATGTTCTGAGGCCCTAAGAATTTGTCCACAACTGCAGAGCTGTTCAGGATAAGAGCTGGTGGCCAGAGGGCCCAGTCACCAGCCATCCCTTGCCATGCTGTTGCGAGGCGCCTAGTCCAGCGATCCTTGGCCTTTGCAGGTTCTTTCTGACCCCGCACTGCCCTCTCTCCCCTATTTTATCTGCTCAGGTCAGTCCCAGACTAGATGAGGCTCCAGTTCTCAATTCAGAAGTCACTTTTCATTTCTGGTTTTGAAGGGCATATTTTATTTTAATTTTAGAGTGATCTTTTTCTAAAATAATAAGAAAGAGAAACCAAAACCCAAAATGGGGAAGCATGCAGAGCCCTGAATCAAGATTGAGACACAACAGGCAAACACAGTGGAAGTCAGAGGAGGGTAGGAGCATTGGGAGAGGACAACTATGACCCCAGAATGCAGGTGACTCCACAGCAGCTCCAAAGTGGCAGGTGGAGAGAGGGACCAGGTCTGAGTCAGGTCCCCCCCCACCCCCAAGTGGCAGCATCAGCCACCAGGAGTGCCACCAGCCTCACTGCTGGTTCTGAGCAGACACAGGGGAGCACCTCTTATGGAGAAAATTGTGAGGGGCCCCTGGGGTGGCCATTGGCTGGGCCTGGCCTGGCTGGGGAAGCTGGTGGAGCCCTGTACCTGCTCCCCCAACGTGGGCCCGGGGCAGAGAGTGAGGGCTTCCATTGTTGCTCCACCTGGAAGCTCAGGTCCAGAACCCAGGAGGAAGCCATGGAAACACTGACCCTTCTTCCTGTGAGGAGCTGAGAAAAAGCAGTAGAGGCCAGCTAACTTCCAGGGAGCAGAAGTGTAATAATCTAGACAGCGTCCTCCCACTGCCCCTCCTCCCTGGGGCACCCGGGGGGCAGCCAGCCTTCACTGGCAGGTCACCTGTGTCCCACCCTGGGGTTCACTCACCACCTCATCCTCTGAGCTTCCTGAGCTAACACGGACAGGGCCTGACCTTTCCTCTGGGGGAAAATGAGCTGAAGTAGCAAGGCATTTGAGCACAACTATTTCAGAGAAAAAACAGAGAAAATGGATTTCAGATGGCATTAGAAATAAAAATGTAAGAACTGATCAAAAATTAAAATTCGTCTAATAAATGTATTTCCTGCACCCAGGGTTACTGTTGAAAAATCTATTAATATCATTCTTGTTTCTTTGTAAGTGATCTTTTCTTTATCTTTGTAAGCTTTTAAAGTTTCCTGTTTGTTCTTTTTATACGTGAATATTACTGTAGTATATGAATGTATAAGACGATAACAGGGTAGTGTGTTCAAAGCATTAAAGGAAAGCACTTCAAACTTGGAAAATCGTATTTTTCTCCAAATAGGTTGTCATTCAAATATGAGGGCATGGTAAGATATTCTCAAGAATACAAGAGCTCAGAACCTTTGCTGCACAAAGAACCATAATGAAAACAGGTTTTTTTTTTTTTTTTTTTAATAAAAAAGGAGACGTTAAAGGAAATATCTGAAATAAAGATAGTCAAATATCTTGGGAAACTTGGATGTTCTTATCAAAATAGGAGAGAACTAAGGCTAAGTAAAAAGAGAAAATATGTCTAAAATAACTTGGAATTAAGGTATAGATACAATCAACATGATAGCGGTTTTGGCAAAGCCCCAACAGTAGACATAAGAGCTTGCTGAGGTTTGTGTCTGTGGTGTAATAAAAAATAATAAACATTGGTCTCTCCATCCGTCACCCAGCTACTTAAAATCCTTGGAGTCTCTGGGTGATGAGTCTCTTTCGTATGCGAATGAGATAACTGGTGGTGGGGGCACCCTAAAGGTTCAGGATGGAAGCTGGTCCCCAGAAAGACGGAGGCATGGTTAGAGGGTTGGATTTTTCAATCCAAACCACAACCCCAAGGAGGGGAGAGGGGTTGGAGATGGAATTCAATCACCAGAGGCCAATGACTTAATCACGTTTATCTGTGTAATGAAATCTCCATAAAAAGCCCTAAAACACGGGGTTCAGCTTCTGGGTTGGTGATCCCTGTGGAGACACTGGGAGGGTGGTGTCCCAGAGAGGGAGTGGACACTCCACCCATCCTGTCCCAATTCCTTTCCCTATGCTTATCCTCCGTGTGGCTGTTCCTGAGTTGTATCCTTTATAATAACCTGGCAAAAGAAAGTACAGTGTTTTCCTGAGTTCTGTGGGATGGGGACAGATACAAATCTGTATTTGGCTGAGCAGAACTGTGGGTAGCCTGGGCTCTTGTTTTCAGTTGACATCTGATGTGGGGCAGTCCTGTGGGACTGAGCCCTTAACCTGTGGGCTCTGCAGTAGCTCTAGGTGGTTAGGGTCAGAAATGAATTGAATTGTAGGACACACAGCTGGTGACAGAGGGTTGAAATGGTGTTGGAAAAGACACCATGGATTTGGCATCAGGAGGAAAAAACCTCAGTATCTTATTAGGAAATGCTAAATATATTAATTTTAAAAAGGAACAAAGAAAAATATATAAATAATGGACAGATTTTGATTAATTATGATCAATGGAAATGATCAAATATGTCAACAATCATAATAAATGTAAGTAGACTCATTGCACCAATTATGAAATGATAAATTGTCTTAAGACCAGAAATCCATATGCATGCCATTAATATTATCAGACCTAAAATATGACTGAGGTCTGAGAATAAAAAGAACACTTTCTGGCAAATATTAACCCAACAAGTTTGGCATGGCAACATTAATATATAACAAAGTAAACCTTGATGGAAAAAAATGTGTTATTGGGAATGCCTTTACTATACAGTTTTGGACAGCCTTACTTCACCAAGGAAACTCATATTATTATCTTACTAGATGTAGGAAAACCTTCAACATCCATTCGTGTTAAAGAAAAAAAAAACACAAGGAAAAAATAAACTCAGCAAAATAGGAATAGAAGGGAACTTCTCTAATCAAATAAAGTGTATCTGCAAAAATAACTTAAATACTATACTTAAGGTTTCCCACTGAAATACAAATTGAGAATGGGACAAATTGAGAATAGAATGACATCTATTCAACGTTTTAATAGTGGCCATAGCTACAGCAATATGGTAAGGAAAAAAAAATAAAATCCACTTGACTTGAAAAGGAAGAAATAGAACTATTATTTTAGATGACATGATTATGCATTTGGAACAGACTCTAAACTATTAGGACTAAGAAGTCAATTTTACAAAAATGCTGGATAAGAATAAATATATGCAATTCAATATATTTTGCGTATCAGGAAAAAATAAATATAAAATAATTTAAATGATATTTTTTAAAAACAAAACAGAAAACTAGTTCTCTACTACAGATAGTTTGAGAAACACTTTTGCATATACTAAAACCTTTAATTTCTTGAGAATAATTAAAAGCCTACATAGAAAAGTACTCCATTAATTAGGAGACTCAGTCGTGTAAACATGACAGTCTTTATGAATCACTCAATAGGTTTAATGTAACCTCAATAAAAATTCCAGGAGTTTTATTTTTTCTTTTTGAGGGTATAGAAATTGATACATGGAATCTGAAGTTTATATGGAAACTCAAAAGACCAAGAGTAACTATGGCAACTGGAAGGAAAGGGACAAAGCTGGATCACTTGCAATTCTACATGAAAAATTTTATTATAAAACTGTATTAATTGAGACAGTGTGGTATAGGTGCAAGGGTAGGTAAACAGATGAACGGAACAAAACAGAGTCGAGAAACAAATTCACACATTTACAATCCCCTGACAAAAGTCCTTCTGCAGTGAAGTATGAAAGGATAAGATTTTTAGTAGATAATATGCTTGGCCAACTGGATATCTATGAGGAAGTGAACATCACAGTGTACCTCACACCATAGGCAAATGTCAATCGCAGGTGATTTTTTTAACACTAATATAAAAGGTTAAAACAAAGTTTTTGGAGGAAAACATAGGAGGACATCTGTATGGCCTTGGAGCAGGTAATGATCTTAATCTTGATATAAAAATTGGTAAACATATAGGAAAAAGAATGGCTATATTTGACCTTGTTAAAATTGGAACATCTGTTCACCAGAGGACACCATTAGAAGTGAAAGCGAAGAAACAGACTGGGAGAAAATTCCTGTAAAGCATATAACACATGGGCTTGTGTCTAGAACATAATGAAAAATACATACAAATTAACAATATAAAGTCAGGCAACTCAAAATCAAATTAGGCCAAAAATTGAAGAGACACTTCATAAAAAGAAGCATTCAAATGGTCGATAAAGTATATGAAAAGCCACTGCTCTCCATTAGTCATCCTGAAAATGCAAATTAAAGCACCATCCATTGCCAATATGTATCTACCAAAATGCTCAGAAGACAGACAATGGCAGGTCTTGACAAAGATGTGGAGTAAATGAATGGAATGTGGTCCTATTGCTTTGTGAGGCCATCTGGAAGAATTCTCTGCAGCTCCACAAATCTATGTCTTATGCAAAGCAATTCGATTCCTAGGTTCATACCGAACAGAATGTATGCACAGACCCTTCACAAGACATAGAAAGAGTTTATACCAGCACTATTCACTAGAGTCTACAGCTAGAAGTTTCCCAAGTAGATTACATGCATCAGCCTTAGGATACTCATATGTATGACATCCTTGCAGCAGGAGACTCAATAGTCCACAATGATGACCAGAAATATGAATGCTCCTTTTATTGAGTGGAAACATCAAGGCACAAGAGAGTGTGTGCAGTATGATTCCATTTATACAAAGGACACAAAAGGCAAAACTGTGGGGTTAGACCTGGATGCCCTTGAGGATGGGATAGTAACTGGTGGTGGGAATGAAGCAGGTTGTGGGACCTACAGCATTCTGTTTCCTGGTCTTAGTGCTAGTTACACGTGTTTGCTCATCTACACACCTGTGAAAATCCATCGAGTGGTACATTTATGTGATATGCCCCTCCTGTAGGTATGTTATACATCAGAGAGGAGCTTACTTAAAAATATGAACCCTCATGTATGGTTTAAAAAACACTCTTCTCAATAAGAAAATGAAAAGATATCCTTATCTGAAAAATAATGTGTATTACAATAAGCAAACAAACAAAAAAACCCCCAGAAATATGTAGAAAGAAATTATCCTACAGAGGGACATCTTAGAAACAGTCCCTTTAAAATAAAGAATGAAACATAAAAATCAGCTATCAGAACTTTTGTTAACTCTGAAGTGAAAGTCCTAATCAGCAAAAATACCAACAAACAACACCAAAAATAAGGACATACGATGGAAAGAAAATACTAAAATCGTTATTAATTTCAGAGTAAGTAATTGTTAGCACAGAAATCTAATCTATAGAAGGATTTTTATGGGAAAGATTAACAAGGAACATTAGATGAAAACTAAGGAAATATGAATCTATTATCTTTGGTTAATAATAAAGCATCAATATTGGTTTATCAATTGTAAAAAATGTACCATGCTAATGTATTTAATGATGTCAAAAACAAAACTTTAAAACTTCTCATAGAAAATAGAGATATCTTTTATACCTTGGAATAAGGAATGATTTATTAAATGACACACAAAATATATTAACTAAAAACTTGAAGTGAAAATGTTTGAGTATATTTAAATTTAAAATTTTTGTTTATCAAAATAAACTTAAAGAAAGTCAGAAAGTAAGTTACAATTTGGGAGACAAAATGTGGAAAACATAGAAATAAACCAATTCATATCAAGAATGTATAACTGGGAGATTGGGATCGACATATATACACGAATATGTATGAAATAGATAACTAAAAAGGACCTCCTGTATAAAAAATAAATAAAATAAAATTCAAAAAAAAAAGAATGTATAAAGAAGTTCTTTATTTCAATAGCAGAAGCAAAACAAAACATGCAGCAGTGATCAACATTAATGAATAGATATTTTATTCAAGAGCAAACACAGAGAGCCAATAAATATATGAAGACTTTACCATCATTACCTAACAGGGAAATGCAACTGAAGACCACATTCTACACCTGTTTGATTGAGAATATTTTTCAAATCCGAAAAAATTGTTGCAGAATCTCTTGTGCACAGAGTTTGGCATCATATTTTGAAGCTGCACATTCATATACTCTCTGGCCTTCCAATTCTACTTCGGGGTGTTTATCCAAGTGACACTCTCGCATGCCTACACCAGGTGTGCTCAAAATTGTCCCTGAGGGGGCTTCCCTGGTTGCGCAGTGGTTGAGAATCTGCCTGCCAATGCAGGGGACACGGGTTCGAGCCCTGGTCTGGGAGGATCCCACATGCCGTGGAGCAACTGGGCCCGTGAGCCACAACTACTGAGCCTGTTCATCTGGAGCCTGTGCTCCACAACAAGAGAGGCCACGATAGTGAGAGGCCCGCGCACCGCGATGAAGAGTGGCCCCCGCTTACCACAACTAGAGAAAGCCCTTGCACAGAAACGAAGACCTAACACAGCCAAAAATAAATAAATAAATTTATTAAAAAAAAAAAAAAATTGTCCCTGAGATCTCTGTTCACGACAGCCAAGCTGGACACAGATTGGTGAGCGTTGCTAGGAGGGGGACAGGGAAATGGCTTGTAACAGTCAAAATGCATACATCACAGTCACGGGAGAAATGCTGATGGACACTGGAAATAAGATAAGCAAAGCACTTAGGCCAGGATGATTACATACAGCATGAGGTGCTTTTAAGTAAGCTTAAAAACAATAAAAATTGAGCCCATGTGCCTATTAGGAACCTTAAAAATAAAGGAATGCAACTTTCCTGTAAATATAACTGTTCTAAAATTAGAAGTTTATTTTTTAAAAATGGGGCCACACAACTTAGGGATAAACCAACCCTCCCCAGAAAAGTATGTGCAGACTGATGGCATGAGTGTCAGTGTCCCCACTTTGGCCTTAAGGACACAGAGGAAGACAGAGCTGACCAGCAGTCACCCTGTGAGGCTGGGGGAGGGGAGACAAGCACAGAGCTTGCAGAAAAGAAGGGGAGAGAAGAAAAGGCTGGAACCAAGTGCTGACACATACAGCCCTACTCCCAAGGCACATCTCCAGGGAGATTCCCATAGCTGGGACATACTCTGTGTGAACTTTCTTCTTCCAAGAAAAATTCTCTCATTAAAAAGGAGAAACAATCAACAAGGAACAAGCATTTGATGTGTGCAAAGACTGAAAAATGAAAGGAAAAAGGAATAAAAAACTATTGACAAGAAAAGGCAGACTAAAAATATTCACCAAAAGACAATTGCATGAAGAGTCTAAACATTTTAACCAACCACATCACCATGAAGAGAAGAAAAATGACAGTAAACAAAATGAAATGATTCTTCTAAAGAAACAGAGTACAAAGGAAAAAAAAAAGCTATTATAGTCAGAGATGCTACAACAGGAGAAGAAAGATGGGCCAGCAGAGCTCAGAAGAGAAGTTGAAGAGAAAACTAAAAACATGACAAAAATGCAGAGTGGGATGGATGCCACATACAGGAGACCAGACAGGCCTGAGGCTCCCTGTTTCCAGCCCCTCCATACCACTGTCCCATCCAGGCCTGGCTTAGATCTCTGCACAGGTGCTAGAATCCCTCCCTGGAATAAACTCTCTCCCCGATCCCTGTAGCCCCTGTGATGACTGTTGGATCCAACTCCCCTTCCTTTGCACTGGGCAGAGACATGGGCACCTGGGCCCAAAGTTGACACCTACCTTTATGTTCATGAACCTCAGGTTGACATCCACCCTCCCCCAGACGTCTGCATCCCAGGAAATCCCCTGGGCTGGATGCTCAGCTCTGCGTTCATCCCAGTCAGTCCACCCTCCCAGGCTCAGGGGGTCAAATTTCATAACTTCTTTTTCCCTAAATATCCATTATTATCGAAACACTCCACCCCATCTTACGACCTCATTTCTTATTTCACACACAAAACCCAGAAATAATCGTAAGACACCATCCCCCCATCACCAGGAAGCCAAGCGCCCCTCCCCCGTGGCCCTGTGTCCAGGAGCTAGCCACACGCCCAATGTCTGCAGGTCTATAGCCAACGCCCCCGTCACCTGTGCACCTGACACTGACTCTTGTCCCCTTGCGAGGACTTTGTATGGTTGTCTCCACTCTCCAGCATCACTAGTTTTCCCTTCTCTTGTGGATATTCCCATAGCCATATAAATGTGCTCTAAAATCACTCTTCTAAAAAAGTTATTTCATGTCACATTTCTTTCCAGGTACTGGCCCGTTTGTTTGCTCCTCTTTATAACAAAGTCCTTTACAAGAGTCATCTCTCTGCTTTCTCTCCTCAGTCTCTTTCGAACTCTCGATTCAATCACATTTTAAAAAACAGCATCTGTGTTGCCGCATCCGACACCGACCCCCTTTGAGCTGGCAGAACTCGACCGCGCCCACCATGCCCTCCCTAACACATTCCCTGCTCTTGGGTCCAGTGAGCCCCGGCCATCTGGTCTCCCTCCTGCCTCCCTGGCCACCCCTGCAGCTCTCCTCATGGACCCTGGACCCTCCTCATCACAGCCTTTCACTCTGGCTTTGATGGGGTCCCATCCCTGGGCCCCTTTCTTCTCTGCCTTCCCGGGAGATCTTGGATCCAGTCCTGGGTTTCTATCACCGTTTCCTCCCTCATCTTTAAGCTCAGGAATTGTGCACACAAATGTTCACTCTGCATCTGTACTTGTTGTCTAGTGAGTTTCTAAAATTTAGCACGTTCAAGTCTAAAACTCTTGTCTCTGCACCTTTCAAATCCCTCTCATTCTTTCTTATTCATTGAGCTTCCAAAACTTACCAAACTGCAGAGGCAAAAACCTTAAAATCACCCATGACTCCCCTCCCCTTTCTACCCCATATCCAATCCACATCCATCCCCACTCAGAGGGAAACTCAAGCTGCATCCTGACTCTGAATAGCTCTCTCAGCAGTAGCTGATGCCTCCCTTTTTGCATCCCCATTTTGGCCTATTGTCTACACACAGTGTCAATATATCATATTGCCCTCCTACTTGAAACCTAGTTAGGGGTTCCTTGTATTTAGAATAAAGACCTTAGCCCTCCCCTGGCCAACAACCTCACACAATCTCCCTGGGGCTCCAGAATTCCAGGAGACATCCATTTATTTAGGATGGGCTGGGATACCAATGTTTCAATCTTAACAAAAATACCATTTAAGTTGAACAATTTGTATCTTGAGATCAAGGTCAATGACTTAATCATCCAATGTAGGCAAAACAGTGGAACAAAGTGTAGTCTACAAGTCTGGGGATGGGGGAGCAAGTATATACCTATATTGCAAGCAGCACCACAAAGCTTCTGTTTGAATAAAGTCTCTTTCTGAAGTCCAAAACTTTCTGAAGAAATGGAATACAAACAAGACAGACTGAAATAGGTATGGGACTGTGGAGAATTTCCATGTATACATGACAGTGATAAGAGAAGATAAAGATGAACAGGAAGGTTATAAAGCAGAAACTAACACACCATTGTAAAGCAATTATACCCCAATAAAGATGTTAAAAAATAAATAAATAAAATAAAATAAAATTTAGTAGTCTCCATGAAAAAAAAAAAAAAAAGATGAACAGGAAGTACCCTGCCATCAATAAAATGATAAAGATATCATGGTATCAATAACAAGATACCAGTCCTTGAAAAAAATAGCTCATCAAAATAATACCAAGATTATCAAATGATGAATGGGGTATTTGAAGATTAAAAAGTCCAAAAATTAAAAAAAATAAAGTACAACCAGAGTTACCTTATAACTATCTCCTCACTCTTATCTTGAATCAGAAAGAGGTTTTCAGTGGATGAAAATATCTTCATGAAAAAAAACAACAACAAGAAAACAAACTCAATATTCAACCATCATGAAACCAACAACAAATAGTGTTTCTTATGATTGCATTTTAAAGAAATGGATAGATTTTCATATTTGTGACTACTTTTATCCTACACAGTGTTTATTTGATTTCTAATACTTTAATCGTATTATGTTTTCTCCCAATAATTTATGGAACAGCAATGTGTACTTAACTACATTTTTAAAGATTTTATATTTCAGTTGATTTTTTAAAAATATGTTTTATCATTTTTGGTATGTATATCATTTAGTTTCAATTTCTGTTTTAAGTGAATGTTGAACTTAAAATTAAATGTCTGCATTTTGGTCCTGTGTAAAATACCCCAATGGCAGTATTGTTGCTTCATTACAGCCTAGGCATCATCGCTAATCCCTCCCCCCACTCCACTCTAGCCCCGCCAGCCAGCTGGCTGGACTTCACTGTGCATAGTGGTCACTTTCTTGGCCGATGGCACTTGTTCTGTGTAGTGCCTGGAGTGTGTTATTGGGAAACTCAAATGTCCTCTCAGTTCAAGTTTTTCTGCACATCATCATCTCAGAGATGCTTTCTTGACCATCCTTTCCAGAGAGATTCCCTGTCACTCTCTGTGCCTGTACCCTGTTTCATTTGTCTTAATGGAATTAATTGATCTGAGTTTAAATAATGTATTTGTTGCTCGTGATCTGCCTCCCTTGCTAAAATTAATCACCATAAAAGCAGGGATATTGTCAGGGCTGTGGGAGAACAGTACCTGGCATGGAATGACATTCAATATGCATTCCTTAAATAAATGAATGAGCATCGCCCAAAACAGGGGTGTGAGGAGGAGGAAAAATGAAACATAAAAACCAGAGCTCAGAAGTGGAAGGAAAAATCAGAGATGTGGAAAGCAGAAAAAAATGAATTCCAACATTACTGATAAGTGGTGTCCCGTAAAAAAGAATCCAAATAATGTCTTTGAAAATATAAAAAAGTAATTCAAAATGTTATTTCAGACACTAAAGGAATCTTTAATCCACCCATTAAAAGGGCACCTCATAATCTGGGAAAAACTGATGTCAAACAGATCATCACTGAATCCTACCACAATAAACTTCATTGAATTTTAAAATAAATAATTTTTGAACACGCATGCTGAAAGATTAAGTCATCTAAAAGGGGAGAGACATCTCTTTGCTTAAGACTTCTCAACTATAATACTCAACACAATGAAAATAAATTCTCCAAAGAAAGAGAAAGAGACCAAGAACCTACTACCCAGCTACACCCTTTACGAAAATAGAAACAACAGACACCCATTCTTAACACCCAGGACCCATGGCCACTTGACATATAACAGAGTAAACTTTGCAGGTTAGTGGGTAAAGAATAGCTCTTTAATGAATTGTGCTAGGTCACCAGTAACTATAAGAAAATAATAAAGTAAACAGATCTCTACTTTGATGTAAGTACAAAGGTGATTTAAACACTCAAATCTAAATGACAAACTTTGAACATCTAAAAGAAAATATAAGAGGATGCCAGGGAGAGCCTTTTAAAAACAAGAACACTGTAAACATACACCTAAAATTAATACTTTGTAAGTTCATTAAAAATTAAAAATAATAAAAACAGTGCAAATCATAAAAGAAAAGAACTTCTTTTTTGAAAAGTTACCATGAAGGGAGGGAAAATTCAATCTACAAAACATATTAGCAATTCATGTGATTTATAAAGAACTAAAATTCAAAATATGAAACAAAAAAACTTTTCAACAATCAATAGTTTAAAAAAATCCAATTGGCAAAATATATGAATAAGCATTTTATAGCAGAGGAAAAGGACAATTAATACATGAATCAACAATATGCCTGATTAATAACCAGGGAAATGAGAATTTAAAATGACATATATATTTTAAGCCAAAAAGATTGACATAATTTTTAAAAATTTGACATTTGTAGGCAAATATGTAAAATCATAACATTGCTTAAATACTGCTTGTTACAAACACTTTGGTAGTGAAAACAATTAGGTTTTATCTTGTAAAAAGTAAACATATTCATAAACTATGACTCAGCAAAATCATTCTAATTATATACACATGAACCAAAAAGGAAATAATCAGAACACAAAAATTTATATGAGCACAGCAGGAAACATACAAAGTATACAGAGCAGCTTTACCTGTAACAGCATAAAACTTGGAAACAACCCAAATGTCAATAGGGCAATGAATGAATAAATTGCGATAAAATAATTCTGCACTATATAACAAAAGCATTGAATAGAGTTATGTCCATCTATATGTATGAATCTTAGACCTTCACCGATAAGTGACAAAAGCAAATTGCCGAAGATTGCAGAAACACTGGTACCATTTGTATAAGGGGCACAAGCAAGAAAAGCTAAACAATCTGTTAGCTTAGGGATATATATCAGTTTGGTAAAATAGTAAAGGAAATCAGAAGATTAGTGAAACCCAGACCAGATTATTTGGTACCTTGGTGGGATGGAGCTGGGATGAGGGAGAAGCACATGGGAAACGTGAGCTCTGTCATTCTGTTTCCTAAGCAGGGAGGTGAGTGCGCAGGTGCTGGTTTATTAAAAACATATAATGTATCTTCTTTTGCATATATTGATGTATATCTTTAGCTCCTAGAGCACTGCTTGTTACATAATATATACTCATAAATATATGGTGGGTGAATGAGTGATTACGCATTTTCTCAGGATGACAACCAAGAAAGCAAAGGAGTAATTCACAGGAGACCTGTGATCCAGAATATCGGGGAGCCACTAAAAGAGCGAGTTAAAGACGTCTCAGAGGACACTGTGAGCCCACCTGAGGGAGGGGAAGACATGCAGGGGCCAGAAGTGAAATGGATGGAGAAACTGGTGTATCTGCCTGTGACATCATGGCGATGGGTTTGCAGCTCTCTAACGGGATCTGGTGAAGGACTCTTGGTCGTATTTAGATCAGCAAATGAGGCATTATTGGCTCCAGGGAAAATAGCAATGGTTACCATAGGGAAAGCGGTCATGGAACACTACAATATTGACATGATCATTACGCAGTAGGTACTGAAGGCTGATTCCACCAACACGGTGGCACCACCAATGGTGCTGGGCAGACAGGAGGAAAGGGAGTGCATGCCTGGGGTGGGAGACGGGGGGAGAAGGAGATTGTTAGATCCTCATCTTCTGACTCTTGCTACAGCGGGCTTGGGAGTATACAGTAGGAAATGTCTACATTTGTCTACATATGTCTACATTTGTCTACATATAATTACACTGCTCTGTCTTACAAACTAAGACAGAGCAGTGTAATTATATAATTTAGAATCTTGGAGACAAGAGATAAAACTAGGTGCCTCTGGGGAAGACTCAGGAGAAAGAAAAGGAAGGAAAGAAAGAAAGAAAGAGAGAGAGAAAGGAAGAAAGAAAGGAAGAAAGAAAGAAAGAAAGAAAGAAAGAAAGAAAGAAAGAAAGAAAGAAAGAAAGGAAGGAAGGAAGGAAGAAAGGAAGGAAGGAAGGAAGAAAGAAAGAAAGAAAGAAAGAAAGGGAAGGGAAGGGAAGGGAAGGGAAGGAAGGAAGGAAGAAAGGAAGGAAGAAAGAAAGAAAGAGGGAAGGAAAGACGGAAGGAAGAAAGAAAGAAAGGGGGAGGGAAGGAGAGAGTGGGGAATAAGAAAAGGAAAGGGATGGGGCCGTTTGCTGGTTTGGGTCATAAGTCTTATTATAACAGCACCTTATCAACCATATACACTCATTTCTTTAAAAAGTTAAAATTAAACAAAATACTTAGTTCTGTAACTTAGGAAAACAAAAGCAAAAAGGGAAAAATAAAATTTCCAAAATATCACCAGAGGAGGGAAAATATATATTTTTTCATCCAGAAAGTTATTTTATTGCTGTGAAAATCTTACTCTTCTTTTCTTTTCTTTTTCTTTTTTCTTTTTTTGGTGGTACGCGGGCCTCTCACTGTTGTGGCCTCTCCCGTTGCGGAGCACAGGCTCCGGACGCGCAGGCTCAGCGGCCATGGCTCACGGGCCCAGCCGCTCCGCGGCACATGGTATCTTCCCGGACCAGGGTACGAACCCGTGTCCCCTGTATCGGCAGGCAGACTCTCAACCACTGCGCCACCAGGGAAGCCCGAAAATCTTATTCTGTTGCAAACTAGCTGGCAGGCTCTCTTACTTCACTCTATAAGGGTGTGATTTTATCTGAATTTACTACAAAATTAATGATGACTTTAATGAAACAGTGTTCAGACCCTGGTACAACCTGATTACCTAATTGCAAATGTGTTTCCTAACATTTTAACAGCACTTTATGGCTCACGAAATCCTTTCTAATACCATTTCATTTTATCCTCTAATGCTACTTTTTAAATTATTTTCATGTTGCCCATATTTGGATTTTTCTCTCAACACCAAAAAATAAATAAATAAATAAATAAATAAATAAATCATGATATCCTCAGACAAGCTGTTGATGTGAATACAGGAACACAAAGCTTTGCTATTTATATTACTTCCCCTGAGTTTGTTTTATCTTCCATTTTTTTTCCAAAAGATATTTCTGACTCTTGAACAATGATAAGTCTCAGGATTTTTCTCGCAGAAACTTTCTTCCCAAGACCATGCTCCCGTGTTCTATTTCTCCCTCCACACTAATAAAATGTCATACGCTTTCCACAGCTGGATCACTGTTCCCTGTAACTCTAGTTGGCTCCAAAAGTCTTCTTTGAGGCACAAAGGGTTCCTTTCCTCTGACTCAGTCTCTCTTGCTATTTAAACAGTCCAAGAGTACAAAAGAAAACTATAAACCAATCTCACTATCAATATATATATGTGCGAAAGTATTACTTTTGTACGTGGATTTTTAAAAAATCTTTTATCTATCTTGTCCTATTCTGAGTCCCAAAATCTTTATTAATGGAATATTCTATTTCCACCCTTCATCTTCCAATATAAGCAGGTGGATTTTGGAGTTCACTTTCAAATTGTTCAGTCTGTTTAAAGATAAGTCCAGACTCAACACTGACCAGGTCTCTCCATCTTTGATTCAGGAACTGGTCACGTGCTCGCTTGTAAATGAGCCCAGAGTACTGTGGGGCTATCCAGAGGTCCCCATGGTGAGGATGAGACAAACTCTACTGATAAAAATCACAAATAAAGTATACCCAGGAAATTATCACCAGAAACTGCCTGTTCAGATTCACTGTTTCCAGACATGAATTCCTAAAGCTCCCATGTCACATTTCTTTGCTCATAAATTTCTTTTCACCTCCAAGAATTCTGGTATCTCTTTTCCTGTCAGAGTTGTTGCTAAAATTTTCACCAGCCCATCTTCTATTTTTATATTTCCATAATTTAATATCTCTATTCTCTTATTTCTGTAATTTTGCTCATGATTTTCTAAGTCTTTTGTATATGTATGTGGGCGTGTTACATCATTTTGATGTGTCAAAAATTCATATTTAAAAAGTATAGACAAATGAAATTAAAGAAAATATTCTATTTATGCTAGGGATATCAAATTATAAAAGTGTGTAAGAATAAACCCAAATAGAAATGTGCAATATTGTGCAAAGAAGACTCTTAAACAGTACTAAGGGATTCACCCAGAAAATCTGCAAACAAATGGAAGGTCATAAGATGGTCTTGGCAAAGCAGCCTAGATGTCTGAGAAATATATGATTTCCCTGAGAAATATATGAGTTTAAAGTGATCTCACCAATTTATACTCTCCCAATTATGGTTGCATACTTTCTTATATCTCCAGTGGTCTGAGTGTTTGTGTATACAGTATATGTATATAGATATATAGATACACACACACACATTAGCAAGAATATCCAAGAGAGATATGTTTAAAACAAGAGTCAGAATTTGCACTATTTACCAGATATCATAACATAAACTTACACTAATTATTACACTAAATGAAACAATGTGGTACTGGAATATAAATAGATCAATCAATTAAGCAAAATGCATAATATAGAAATTCACCCAAGTGCATATAGTAAATTAATATGAGATAAAAGCATCATTTCAAAACCGTAGGAAAAAATGGAAAATTTGATATATGTGTGGAGACGAGCAGGGCTATTTGTAAAGAAAAAAAATCCTGTGAGATTTTTACCTTATGACTCACATCACATAAATTCTATGTGGATTGCTTAAAGGTAAAAAAGAAAGAAGGATAGAAGGGAGGGAAGGGAGGGAAGGGAGGGAAGGAAGGAAGGAAGGGAGGGAGGGTGGGAGGAGACAGGAAGTGTGGCTGGTAAGGGTCTGCCCAGACCCTGTTGCCGGGCCGTTCTTGCCTCCCTGGCTGCTGCAGATGTGGGCACCAAGGACTC
>NW_006780611.1:2197519-2225242 GCF_000442215.2 Lipotes vexillifer | reverse complement strand
TCCCAGAGGGTCCCCCTGTCTGTGGGGACACTAGGTGCCTGGAGCCACCTGCAGCCAATGACACTTGGGAGGGACAGTGCACCCTCTTTGCCCCCCCCCACCCTGGGGGAAGGGGAACATGGTGCTGCCTGCACTCCGGAGCCCCCATGGGGCGGGGCAGAGACCAGGTTCCTGAAACCAGGAATCTGCTGTCCTCTCTGGCACGGTTCTGCCCCTCACTCTCTGACACGAAGTCGCCAGACCAAATGCCCGCCCTCAGTTCATCACTGGCCAGTGATCTCCAGATCAAGTTCTGCTTCTAAGTGATCTGGCCCAACACAGGTATTTGAAAAGCATAGGACGTTTTTTGAAAAAAAATTAGAGTAAGGAAGCCTTTTCTAAGAGATTATCACTAAAACAGTAAACTAAAAGAAAACAATAATGAATTCTACTAAAATTATACATATTTAAGCAGCATGTTAAAAATCGTAACATAAAGAAAGCCAATAGACAGAAATAAAACAAAAAACGTGTAGACATATGTCTCTGTACAGATACAGATTTATATCTATATTTATTATAAAGAGATAATTTTCTTAAAATTTCAAGATAGTTATCAAATCATTAAGAAAAATACTAACAACTCAATAGATAGTTAAAAGATATGAATGAAGATTTGGCCAAAACAGGAAATGCAAATGTCACTTAAACAAATGAAGGGCTCTCAATCCACTACAAAAAACTAGAAAAAAAAAAAAAAAAACCTACAAAAAGACATTGTTTTGAATTTGTCAAGTTGGAAAACCAAAAATCTAAAACCCCCCAAACCTCACTGGGATCTCTATAAATTGTCAGGGTGCTGGTAGACAGTCACCCTTATAAATCACTGAGAAGAGTGTAAAACTTTCCAACCACTTTGACGGTCTGACAACAGTCGTGAAATTTCTAAGGTATCCACCCTTTGACTCAGCAGCTCTGCTTCTAGGGATTTATTGTACAGACATTCGTATGCATGTGCCAGATAATATATGACCAGGGATATTCATGGCAGCGCAGTTGACAGCAGCAAAAGAATAGGGATAAAAGGGAATGTCTGTGAACAGAGGGGACTGTTTAAATAGATTGTAATACGGCCCTGCAATGAAATGCTCTGCAGTCATTAATTTATTTAAAAGAGAGAAAGAAAGCAAAAGAAAAGTACCATATTTATTGAAAAGGAAACTCTCTCCAGTAAGTTTTAGGTGACAGAAGCGGGTGCAGGACAGTGCACCCATGCTAGAGTCTGTGTTGCAACTGAGAGCATGCCCGTGAGAGCGTTTTGCGCACATCATAGAAGTCGGCAGGAAGGATGCCCTGTGAGCATCCTGTTGCTGACTGTCTCCACAGAGCGGAGTTTGGAGGCTGGAGCAGGGCTGGCGGAGATCTGCATGTGATACAAGTGAATTCCTCTGAGAGCGATCAGGAAAGCCTCTCCCGTGTTGCCTGCTCAGCCCCCCTCCAGAGCCCCCACTGGTCAGCTCCAGCTCCCTCCCGCTCACCCCTGCTCTCCATCAGCTGTGGTTCCTGGCGTCCTGCCGTCCACTGCTCCTCTGATGATGGCCACAGCGCATGTCCAGTGCCCACGTAATTGGCCAGGCTCCGCAGTGTGTTTTACTAGCATCATCAACATCTCCATTTAGTCCTTTATCACCAACCCCCTTGTAGAGATGGGCAAAATCCAGCTCAAGGACCCAAAGTCACAGGAGAATAAACGTCCTACATCAGGGTTCCACCCGGTTGCCCTGGTGCGCCAGTGCCAGGCAGGTGCAGGAGGTGGCCCTCCAGCTGGTGCCCTCAGGGCAGTGGGCTGGCTTTTAGCTGACCAGCCTAGTGGGAGCAGACTGCAGCCATTTCTACATCTACAGTCAGTCCCCTGTCACAGTGAGAAAGTCCCAGGCCTGGGGGGGGGTGGCGGCCAGTTCTGGTCAGGAAAGGAGAATGGGTGGAAGCTACCAGCTCAGAGGTCTGGCAAGGGCCAGACCACAGAGACCAGGGTCAGGCACCCACCCTAAGGGCTGGAGATAGAGAGAAAGCTGAGGGTGGGGACCTGGGACTGTCCAGGACTTGCATCTCGGAGGGTGGGCGTGCGGGAGAGTATAGAGCCTCGAGCTGATGGACAGGGTGTGTACAGGTAGCTGACTTTACCCACCAGCTGGCTCAGGACTGGGTGGTCCGGAAGTGGGTGCATGGACGGCTGTGAGGCCTTCCTGGGGCCTGGGCCTGTGCTCTGGGAATTTTCATGGGCCAGGAAAGCTATGGGGCAGAGTGACCAAGGCATGGAAGACATCAGCCTGAAGCTGGGGTGTCTCACCCAGGGTCTCCATGATCCCCAAAATACATCAGCCACACTTTGGCACGTGTGTGCACATTCCATCCCAACTGTGGCGGGGGGGGGAGGTCCGCTCCAGGACCAGGGACCCTGAGCAGGTAAGGAGAGTGAGGGCTAACATGGCCCCTGGGGAATCCTGGTGCTGTGTCAGCCATGTGTCCAAGGGGATGGTCACTCCTCAAGAGGCCAGAACAGGCATGCAGGTGAGTCAGAGGGTGGCTTTGAGGTTGTGGGTCTGAGCCAGAGCTGCTGCTCAACTGCTGTGTGACCTTGGCAGGGTCAGGCCCACCCATGCTGGGAGCTGGGCACCCCGTCGAGGCTCTGGCCCAGCTGGCATCCAAAGGAGGCTTACCCAGTGGGTTAAGAGCCTGGCCCAGAGGTCTGCACACAGGCTGCTCCCTGGCTGCCCCGCAGTGAGCTTCTGAGCCAGGGCTGACCTTCCTCCCCTGGATGGCAGCATCCATCGGTAAAGCCACCGTATGGACTTCTGACAAAGCATCTCTCCCACTGACCTGCTACTCTGCATGGCCAACTTGATTTATTTTCAGACTGGACACATTTCCACCTAGGACAGGGTCCTGGCTGCTTCTGGGAAGGCTCAGACTGAGGACACTTGCTCTGGAGTACACGTCGGAGTCCACGAGCCTTCTCTTGGGCCGTCCCTCTGCCTGTCTGAGCCTCAGGGCACCACAGATGGGCATCTCACCCAGCCCGGGCATTGCCCTCTCCAGCCCCACACAGTCGTCCTTCAGGGGCAGCTGGAGCTCTCTGGGATGGTTGTGGCCATGCTAGCGGCGCGCTGGCTGGGAGCCCTGCCATGCATGGGGGCACGTCCACCTGGAACCTGTGCACAGGCTAGCACTGCTGTGGCCCCGGGACTCTGCCCTTGCACTTGCACTGCCTTCAGCCACTGCTGCAGAGACAGCGCATCCCCAGCCAGGGACCGGCAGAAGCTGCAGCTGCTGTGTGTGGTCACAGAGGCCTCCAAACCAATGAGAGAGAAGGATGTGCCTCGGAAGACCCGGAGGAATTGCGGGGTCCTGGCTCTGTGACTCAGCCTTGCTGGCACAGACAGTGACCACTTCTCCTAACTCCTGCCCCCACGGGGATACATGCCCCCGTGTGTCCTTCAGTTCAGAGACCTGCATACAAGGTGGTGGGGACACGTGTCGGCAGGGAGCGCCCTGCTTCCAACCTCCCACTGCTTACCCAGCTGGACATCCTTCAGTTTGTGGAAGAGAGAGCACAGAGCACGTGTGGCCTCATTTCAACCAAAGAGCAAAACCAAAAACAAAGAGGCAAAAGGGAGGTTGTTTTATCCCCGCATCTAAATGAACACAAGGCCTCATCAGGAGGGTGATGCAGCCTGGAAATCAGGGTGGGGACGGGGTCCGGGCCAGGGTAGGGTCAGTCTGGGCTTCATGAGAGTCCACGGCTCCTGTCTTGGGGGGAGCAGGGACTGCACCCCCTCCAGGCCCACGCGAGCCCCAGGCGCAGCCCTCTGAGCATCCCTGACCTGAGACCCTCAGACGGTGGTGTCAGGGGTCACCGTGCGCGCACAGTCCCTGGCCCAGATTGAGGGCTCCGGGCCATCACCAGGTGAACAAAGTCCACCCCGCCGTCCCCCAGGATGAAAGGAGCTTAGAGATCAAAGCCTGAGTCTCTGGATGGAGGCGCTCAGCAGAGGGCAGTGATCTGCTCGGAGTACCCCCTCTCCTTGAGTCTGCAGCCCCTCACCCCTGGGTCTCAGTCCAGCATCAGTCTGTCCGGGCGTCTCCCTGCCTCTCAGATCCCAGGGCATTGTCCCTCCTCACTCTAGGCGCTGGGCACAGCTGCAGCTCAGCTCCATCCACAGGGACTGGAATCCGGGGAGGAGGGAAATCACAGGCCTGGGGGACTCACAGCAGGGTCCTTCACCTGCTGGGGCCACAGGGTGAGGGTGCTGGTTTAGGAGGGAGATGGGCACACACGTCTTCCCACCGTGCCAGGGTCACAGACCCGGCCCACGTCTGAAACCAGGCGGACCTGGTGCCCCGTGTGCAGTTTTCCGACAGCACCGTCCTGTCCTGTGGGTGCCTCGATGGGGCCGAGAGCAGGAGCCTGTCCACTGAGGCCTCGCCCTTCCAGCCTGACGCCCTTTGAACATCTACACCTGCCATTCTCGTGAGAAGAGAGGGCCATGGCTGGAGCGAGGACCTGTCAGCAGGGCTTCTGCTTCCTGGCCCAGGAGTAGCCATGAGCCTCATGGAAAGATGCTGGGAGGCGTCGGCGTGGCCGGAGCGATGGCTGCCAGGCCCACAGGGTGCGAGCCACCGGGCCACCATCTCCCTGCAACCTAGAGGTGCTGAGTTGTGAGATTCAATCCTTTCATCTCCCAAGAAAGGAAAAGGAGCCTCGATTCCCGGAAACCATGGAAAGGCTCCAGCTTTGCTGGGCTGCATGGGAATTGCACATGGTGGGTGGTGATAGCTACGGAGCTTCCTGGGCTGGCATCTCAGGGTCAGCCCTTCCCTCCAGCCACCACTCTGAGCATCTTTGGTTCCTGGAGCTCTGTCCACGACAGCTGGCCTACTCCGTCTTCAGCTACTGCTCTTGGTGCCCAGTGGCCGGCGCAAACCTCGGCTGTGTCCACCGCATCCTGGAGGTACTCAGCCTCCCTCCCAGCACAGGACCCCCAGGACTTCCTGTCCCCCTACCTGACCTCGCCGTCCCGTGTCTGCCGTGTGACCCTCCCCAGCCACTGGCAGATGCCTTGTAAAGCAGCCGGCACACGCAGGACCAGAGGTAGAGGGCCTCCCACCCACGTCCCCACCTGGCGCTGCTCCCCGAACCCCCAGGACCTCAGCCGGCTTTGCGAAGAGGTCGTGGTCTGGGCACTGCCAGCTCAGAGTTCCTGGAGGGACAGATTCTTCCTCTGACAACGTCACTGAAGTCAGCAGCAGTCTTTCCTCCTGTAGCTGATCTCTCACAATTATAAGACTGCAGAGTCTGCTTTTACCTTATTAGGCTGCTTCTATTCTCGGCGTGCACTCAGAAAGGCACCGTGGGGCTGTCAGCTGTGGGTTGTCCCCGATGAGGATCCCGTGGGGACCGTGAGCCTCCACAGAGCTGCCTTCACCCCGGCGCTCACACCGTCATCCCCATCGGCCTGGAGATAACCTCCCGCATCCCTCCTGCCCTGGCTGGCCCTCCGAGTCCTGCGGGGCACGTCTGAGCCCCTGGGGCTGGTCCAGCATCCCTCACAGGAGACCCTGGGGGCAGAGATCTGATTCTGAGGCCCAAGGACCAGTTTTGAGGATGTGCTGGACAGCACTTTCCAGGAGATTCCGGGAGAGCCGGCCGCCCAGATCTCGCTCTCCAATTCAGGGCCTACAAGACACGTGTGGTGTTTCACCCTGAAACTGTCAAAGCTAAAGAGATTTCAGGATTCTGCTCCAACACTCTGCTTTCAGGCTCCATCCTGAAGGCGCAGTAAGGAGGGTGGACGATGAAAAGGGTGGATGGGCCCGGCCCAGCTCAGCCGCACTTCACTAATCCAGAGCCTGTCACTGCTTCCTTGGTCCTTAGCACACACATCTGGAGGAGCTTCGCCCTATGGAAGGGTCTGGAAGGCTGGATGAGGGCTTCTAACTGTGACTCTGACATGCGCGGAGGGGGAAAGAGGAACGTGCATTTCCGGAGGTCCCCGGGCTGTTCCCTGCAGGGTCCAGGATGCCAGCATCACCTAGGACTCTGCTCATTTCTTTCTTTCTTTTTTTTTAAATGAAATCTTGTGGGGTTTTTTTTTGTTTGTTTGGTTTTGTTTTTTTAATATTTATTTATTTGCTTATTTGGTTGCGCTGGGTCTTAGTTGTGGCAAGTGGGCTTCTCAGTTGTGGCATGCGAACTCTTAGCTGTGGCACGCGTGTGGGATCTAGCTCCCCACCAGGGATGGAACCCGGGCCCCCTGCATTGGGAGCACAGAGTCTTAACCACTGCGCCACCAGGGACATCCCTCTGCTCATTTCTCAAAATCAAGAACTCCCAGTGTTCTCGTCCAGTTGAGCTCAGGGCTTGAGGGTGGGCTTTGGGCAGAGCTGGGGCACAGGCACCTCTGGAGGTCAGTGGTGAGTGACAGTGGTGACCGTGGCTGTTGTGTGTTGCACATTCACTGCCCAGGGTGTTGTGCACATGCATGACCTTAAATCCAGTGACATTATGAGGAAGGGCTGCTCATTTCCACTCAGCCATAAGTGAGCTAAATCTCGGGAAGGTGGAATCAGACGATGCACATAAAATACTCACAGTGCCGCCTACACATCGTAAGCTCTAAAAAGGTCTCCATTAGCAAAATCATCTCCATTGTCATCTCCATCCCCTGGAGTCCTGCATCTCCCAGGGTCCAATGGAACATCCAAAGCAAGATTCTCAGCCTGCAAAATGTGAGGGCACTCCCGACACCACCCCAGCTCCTCTGGAGGGTAGCGAGTCTTTGGTGGGGCCAGCTCCCTGGGCGGGGGTGGTCCCTTAGGGGCAGCTTACTCGCACACTGTCCATGCCCTTCACCCCACTTCCTGCTGGGTGCTGTCCAAAGGCTGTGTTACCTCTTCCAAGCATTTATTTCTTTTACCCCTGAGGAAAGCTCACACCTTTGCTGAGGACTACATCTATTTTTATCTGTTATTTATTCTCCTGACTCATGAAATTGCACCCTTCAAGATGCCAGTACAAAATGTTAAATAAAAATTAGTAAAAATGCATAAAATGGATGAAAGTTGTTAGGCTTCTTTTATCTCCTGAAATATGAATTTAAATACTTTCACTTTATGGTCCTGAGAGAAAAAATTAAATAAAAAAGTAAGCACAAATTATATATATATATATATCTCAAACTCTCACTCCTTCAAACTTAAATTGAAAAAAATTAAAAAACAAAACCCAAAGCCTTGGCCCAGAACAATAGTTTTGTTGTCCTCTGAAAGGGCAATGAGAAATCATTTACTGATTTACTGAGTGGTAGGTAATTGCTCCAACTTCAGCCCCAGCCCAGGTGTCTGCGGCCTGATGTGCCCCTGACCCCTTCCTCCACTGCCCCGTCCTAGATCCCCTGCCTGTGGTCCGAAGCCGCGGCTGGGAGGGGCCCTAGTCTCTACTGCTGCCTCACCCACTGATGCTCCCTGTATTGGCCCTGAACAGGCCAGCTGGTGTTTTGTTTCCCTGGGTCAAGAGAACGGAGCAGGATAAGGAACTCCTACCAGCAAAGACCCGGTCAGAGAAGCCTGGGCCCCTCCCCAGGGCAAAGGCAACCATAAAAGACTCAACCAGGAAGCTATAAGCACAGGCATCTTTCCCTCCCAGAAACCGCCCTCTGACAGTGCCATGGCGTGTGAGGATGGTTGGGAGGGGAGAAGTGAGAATAGGGGAGGCTGGAGGAGGCAGGAGAACCCATGTGGGCAACGGCCGTGTCAGGGGCTTGGTGACATGTCTTGGAGACCCTCAGTGTGCGATGACAGCCACAGCCTCCTGGAGGAGCCTGTGGGACCTGCCCCCACCTGCCCGTGGGTTCCCGTCCACCTGCCACCACAGATACTCACCAAGGGACTTGGGGGGTCTTGCCTTGAGTTCACAGTTACAAGTGGCCTGGAGGGGGTTTCGGGAAGAGATGGGCCCTACCCTAGAAGGCTCTTTCTGGTTGTGCACAGATGACAGAAGGGAAGGGCGGAGGGGCCATGAGGAGCCCCTTGGACGGGGACAGAGTCCTAGATCCTCACCCAAAGCAGCCTCCTCTGGGTGGAGCCCCTCAGAGCCCCGGAGCTTTGCTGGCTTGTCCAAGGTCAAAGGGAAGCTGGGGCAAAGCTGCAGAGCAAACTATAGCCTCACCTGGGGTCACCTCCAGGCCTGCAAAGTCAGGGTCTCTCATCCACCAGAGTGGTTCAGGAAACACATTCCAAGGTGGACATGACTGAGAGAAGGGGTTAAGCATAGTGGCTCAGAGGATGTTGCTAAAACCAAAGCATGAATGATCTTGTGCGTGTGTGTGTGTGTCGGTGGGCATGCAGTGGGGGTTGATGCCTCTTTTCCCTCTGAAACCTCCTGTCCTGAGCTGCGAGACATGTGCCTTTCAGAGTGGTCTCTCTCCGGGCAGTTTCAAGAGGCCCTCTCGAAGCCCATCCATCTCCTGGGCCAACTGCTCATCAGTCTGGGAAAGGGTCCAGGGGTTTTCCAGGTGTGTCCTCTGCACAGACAAGGATGAACTGAGCCCAGGAGGTCCCAGTGCCTCTGCCGAGGAGTCAGGCTCCCGAGAGGTGGATGGGAAGGAGGCAAGGGCCTGGGCGGCGGGCCTGCAGCTCTTCCACCTTGGGGTTTCCACTCTGGGGCTGGGCACCAGTTGGGGTCGGTTCTGGGAGACAGAGCCTGGATTGGCTAAAAGTGATTCTGCAGCCCAGCCCAAGGGAAGCGTCCAAAGTGGGCCACAGACTCTGCTCGCCCTCATCATCTTAAATGGATCTATGGCTCCTTCCTGGTTTCAGGCTGAACCCAAACTTCTAGCCTCGCACTGAGGTCTACTCGTGAACTGGCCTTAACCTCTGCAGGGATGAATCCCTTTTCCCCCAAAAGTTATACCCGCAGGGCTCCTCGTGAAGTCCTCAGCATGGTGTACATTACCTTCTCCGTGATCCCGGGGGACCCCTACCTGCCCCGTGAGTCTGAAATCAACCATTTTTTGCACTTCAATTGTGGGGAGAGTGATGGGTGTCATCCTGGGCTCGTGGGTGCTGAACCCCCACTCCCAGGGAGGGTGGAGGGTGGCTTTGAAGAAACTCCTATTGGAGGGAGAGGCTCATTGGGGCTGTGCACCCAGGAGGGGACAGAGCGGTTTCTGCACAGGAGCAGAGCTGCAGGGGAGCGGGCTTCATAGGGGCGAGGGGACAGATTTGTAGGAAAACCCAGCAAAACCTGCTGATAATGCAAGTGCCCTTGTTCTGATCGCCCACGGCCTGAAGGTGAATCAGGCAGCCTGACCTGCTTTCCAGCACTGGGGGCCAGGAAGGGAAATTGCCTGTTGATGGGGGAGAAAGTGTGAAGCCCCCAGCCATGTCTGCTCTGTCTTCTGGGGACACCAAGGGCACTTGAGAGGCAGGCTGGTGGGGGGCCGGGCTGAGCACTCAGAACACATGGCTCCAGACACCCAGATTGGGACTGGGAGGGTGAGGACCCCCATCTCCATCCCACCCTACCTACCGGCTGGGACAGAAAGGCAGGAGAGGGGCAGGACCCCCATCTCCATCCCACCCCACCTACCGGCTGGGACAGAAAGGCAGGAGAGGGGCAGGACCCCCATCTCCATCCCACCCCCCCTACCGGCTGGGACAGAAAGGCAGGAGAGGGGCAGGACCCCCATCTCCATCCCACCCCCCCTACCGGCTGGGACAGAAAGGCAGGAGAGGGGCAGGACCCCCATCTCCATCCCACCCCCCCTACCGGCTGGGACAGAAAGGCAGGAGAGGGGCAGGACCCCCATCTCCATCCCACCCCCCCTACCGGCTGGGACAGAAAGGCAGGAGAGGGGCAGGACCCCCATCTCCATCCCACCCCCCCTACCGGCTGGGACAGAAAGGCAGGAGAGGGGCAGGACCCCCATCTCCATCCCACCCCCCCTACCGGCTGGGACAGAAAGGCAGGAGAGGGGCAGGACCCCCATCTCCATCCCACCCCCCCTACCGGCTGGGACAGAAAGGCAGGAGAGGGGCAGGACCCCCATCTCCATCCCACCCCCCCTACCGGCTGGGACAGAAAGGCAGGAGAGGGGCAGGACCCCCATCTCCATCCCACCCCCCCTACCGGCTGGGACAGAAAGGCAGGAGAGGGGCAGGACCCCCATCTCCATCCCACCCCCCCTACCGGCTGGGACAGAAAGGCAGGAGAGGGGCAGGACCCCCATCTCCATCCCACCCCCCCTACCGGCTGGGACAGAAAGGCAGGAGAGGGGCAGGACCCCCATCTCCATCCCACCCCCCCTACCGGCTGGGACAGAAAGGCAGGAGAGGGGCAGGACCCCCATCTCCATCCCACCCCCCCTACCGGCTGGGACAGAAAGGCAGGAGAGGGGCAGGACCCCCATCTCCATCCCACCCCCCCTACCGGCTGGGACAGAAAGGCAGGAGAGGGGCAGGACCCCCATCTCCATCCCACCCCCCCTACCGGCTGGGACAGAAAGGCAGGAGAGGGGCAGGACCCCCATCTCCATCCCACCCCCCCTACCGGCTGGGACAGAAAGGCAGGAGAGGGGCAGGACCCCCATCTCCATCCCACCCCCCCTACCGGCTGGGACAGAAAGGCAGGAGAGGGGCAGGACCCCCATCTCCATCCCACCCCCCCTACCGGCTGGGACAGAAAGGCAGGAGAGGGGCAGGACCCCCATCTCCATCCCACCCCACCTGCCAGCTGGGACAGAAAGGCAGGAGAGGTGCGAGCTCTGCCGTTAGCCTTAGGCTCCTGGGCAGCTTCTCCAGTGGAGCAGAGAGTTGGGGGCCAGGGAGAGCCCTGAAATGAGGTCACCACATGTCCTGCCCTCGGGAGGTGCCTACTCTGGCCTGAAGCATCTACAGACTTTGAGCTGAACATGGACGGGAGCTGTAAACAAGGGTAGGTGGGGTTGTTTTGTACCTGCCATGTGCTGGACACTCCCAAAGATTCCATCATTTCATTTCACCACACATAGTGGGAAGCCAGACTCCAAGGGTTTAAGGGACTTGCTATGGGTCCCACAGCCAGTGGAGCAGAGGGCAAGCCCAGGTCAGCAGAGCCCCTGGCAGGACACCAGGCAGCTCTGCAGAAGCCACTGAACAAGTTTCAGGATTGAAAGCCTGCGTCAAGCCACCTGTGCCACTTGGAGGGGACATGTCACTCCCCATGGGTGTCACCCAGCAGAATAGAGACAGAAAACCTGCCTGAAACAAAGGCAAAGAGAGGAAGATGCCCCGGAGTGCAGTACTGTTGCCTCGAGTGGCGTGGATGCTGGCTCAGCTCCGGGGCCTTTGGTCGTGGAAACCGAGTTCTGAGTAAACTGGCCTGATTTTAAGTCAGTCCGCCGGCTCACACACATTGAAAGGTCAACCCTCCCTCCCTGCTAAAACTTCCTAAATTTTACATGGAAAGCCATCTTAGCAGAGCCTGCCTTGCTAACGGGAGGGGTCCTGGGTGGAGGATGAACGCGTCAGAGTGTGGATACACAGCACACGGTAGGGGGCAGGGAGGGGAGCTGGAAGGGGGGTTTCAGGGTTGGGGGCTGATATCGGGATGTTTCCATCACAGCAGCACTGAAATGCCCTGATGACACCTGCACACTCCACCGAGCTACACTGCACCAGCCCCAGAGAGCAGAGGGTCTGAAGCTGGGGACCATCGGACCCGGGCTCCATTCCAGCCTCTACTACAAGCCACTTTCCCTAAGCCCTGGTTTCTGCACTAGTAAAATGGAATATTAGTGCCCTTTCAGGTTGTCATGGTGAAGACAGAGTATGACACCAGCAAAACACAAACAGCCTCGGAGATACCCTGTGAACACTGGTTGCTTCCTCCCCTCCCTTCTCAGCCTGCTCTGTTTTACTCACAGGAACTTCTCGAGACCAAATTCAAGTTTCTTTGGATGACACAGGTATCACTTGGGGCTGATGGGTGATGCCAGGGTTGGACATTTATAGGGCACCCTGGCAGGGCACATTGATGCACTAGTGATGTGTCTCCTTCTGGGCTCTGAAGATGGGCTCAGGAAAGGCAGCTTCCCAAGCACAGAACCACCTGGGCCCCAACCTGGTTTGCACCTGGTCTGCCCCACTATGAACCTGTGATCGTTCTCATTGGGGAGTCAGCCAAGCGTCTAGTTGGGGACAGGAATGAAGTGATGGTCCTTTCCACCCACACTTCAAGATGTTACTGGTCATGCAAAACTAAAATAGTGGACATTCAGAGACCTCAGTGTGTGGCTCTGATTAAAGTAGGAAACAAGAGCCAGAGAAAGAGAGGTCTGCGGGCCTAAGTAATGGAGGGACCTTCCTGGAAGTCAGGGCACAGACCTGTGTGTAAAGACAAGGAGGCTGTGGAAGAACTGTAATAGGAAGTAGAGGTACCAGGAGAGGGACCTCGAGCACAAATCAAGGACCAGGAAATCACAGGAAGAGTGATGCTCATCCCCCTGGTGCTGTGGGTCCATATCCGTGTCCCCGGAAAATTCATACCTTGAAGCCTAATCCCCGATGTGAAGGTGTTGGGGGCAGGGCTGAAGGAGGTGATTAGGTTGTGAAGGTGCAGCCCCATAAATGGGATCAGTGCCCTTATAAAAAGGGACAGGAGAGAAGCTCTGTCTTCACCACATGAGGACGTGGCAAGAAGGCAGCCATCTGCAAACCAGGAAGAGAGCCCTCACCAGGGACCAAAGCTGCCAGTGCCTTGATCTTCGTCCTCCGGCCTCCAGAACTGGGGAAGATAAACGCATGTTGTTTAAACTCCTCAGTCCATGGCATTTCCTAAACTATAACAAGCAGCCTGAGCAGACAGGAAACAGGGGCTTTGGGGGAAGTTTTTAGAAGAGCAGCCCTTGAGCTGAGTCATGAAGAATGAAGAGGGTTGCCAGGAGCAGGGCCACCATTTAAAACAGGTGCTTATAACACGAGGGGTGGGGTTTCCTAAAGGTCCCCCACACCCTGAGAGAGGTTCCACAAAGAGACACCACTTCTCCTGGAAGACCAGGGAGGGTCTCAAAGGGCCAGACTCAGGGGTCAAAAGTGGTTGGATGGATTAAAGAATGGAGAGATTTGGGGAAGAGAAAGTAGGACCTGAAAATCATGGATATGCAGAGAATATGGCACATCTGGGAGGAAGCAGGTGAGGCCAGCTGAGACTGGATAGGTGGGCTGGGAGAGGATCTGAAGTCTTGAGAGCTTTCAACTCCATCAGAAGACTGTCAGGATTTACCGAGGGAGGCAAAGAGGGACTCGGTAGAATCTTTAGACGGAGGAGAGAGCTTGCCTGAGGCCCTGCTTTCTCTGCATGCCCCACAGTGCCAGGCTCACCTGTGCACAGGGTTCACTCTGGAGCCCAGAGGACAGAAAAAGGGATGGTTGGGTTAAGGTGCTTCTTGGGAAGCTAACTTTGGGGGAACAAGCAGTGGGGAAGGGGTGATGTCTTCATTCCTAGCCTCTCTGCGAAGAAAAACTCTCCTGCAAGTGGCTCAGGTGCAGGATGGCAGGAGATAGCGATTTCTGAGCCCAAATCCAGGATCTCTTATGCTGATCCCAACCCCCATGTGAAGGGGAAATCAACTGGACTCTATGCTATTTCTGTCTCTGACTGAGCCCTATTTGAAGAGAGACAAATTGTGATAAATGATGTGCAGTTGTGTTCTCATGGGGCTGATTGTCAAGACCAAGTGAGTTTCCTTGAAGGTCTCCCCAAAATGGAGCTGTATTTCTCAGGAGTAAGGAGGCAGGTGCTTCTCTGCCTCAACCCCTGCCTCTCTGTTCCTGACCCCCTCAACCCCTTCCTCACTTTGGAGCAGGAGTGATGAAAACTGGAGTTGCTGTGGTCTTCATCATTGCTGCCCATACTAATTGACTCACCCCAAGTGGAGAAGGGCTGGCAGATGACACTCTAATAAGGAAACAGGTGCTTCTGTTTTAATGGAGCCGCGTCCCCGCCACCTGCAGAGCCCAGGGCTGGAGTGCTTCACTAACAGGACTAGAGCAGCCCAACTCTGAACTTGTAAATCATTACAGAACTTGGGCTTCAAATACGTCCCCAGAGGCTCGGGGTTTTTCTTTGCTGTGCTCCTAATAAGGAACATTCTTCCAAAGAAGTTTTTATACGTTAATTTTTTTTTAAATCTTAGAATCATGTGTATTCCTCTGCCCCTCTGCTAGGTGAAAAATATGTTGTTAATTGTGCAATTCTGTGCCATCCACTGGGAAGTCAACACAGGGGCAGGCTCTTCATGATCTTTACAGAAGACTCCACGCAGCTTAGGTTCCAAATTGGCAAAGGTCACAAGCAAAAGGTTCAACCAGCCCAGCCCTGATGAACAAACCCATTCAGAGGCATTAAAAACCAAATGAAGTGTCATTGCTTTGAATGTGGTCCAAGAAGGGAAGCAAAGTCTTTTCCTCAGAGGTGTGTGGAGTAGAATGTTTTCAAATGAACACACTAGGAAAAATTTTCTACACTAAAATGATAAAAGTTGGACAAGCCTGATGACATGCATGTCTGAGGACACACCTCAACCTCCAAGACATCCTAAGGATCTCCATGTCCACTCAGTGTCCAGAGGCTCTGAGTTCTGCTGTGTCCTATGTGCCATGTGTGGTAGGTACATGAATGAACAAACAATCAGACAATTCTAACTCTGGAGACTTATTCTTACTTGTCTCAAGCCAGAGTGGATTTGATGAATGGTTTTGAAAATATGCAGAATTCTTTGCATGCATCAGAAGGCTTCTGCTTGAAATATTGGTTTTTATCTTATTTGGAAATAATTATTCAGATAAATATTAATCTTGGATGACAAAGAAGTCAAGAAGCATGTAGAATACCAATAAGAAGGCAGATCATTTTGAACACGTGGGAGGCTTTGTACAGAATCAGAAACACATGCATGGTTACCTCTTCAATGGACACCCCCAATCTTTGTGCCCGAGTGACCTAGCCAGACTGCTATCCTGACCGTGGGAACATTTTGTTCTCTCATTAAATGTTTTCTGAGCACTTGGGCTTCTCTGTTCTTGGAATTCTGCCTTGTGCAGAAGATACAGTCAATAAAACACAAGGCTAGCCTTTAAAGTCGCTTGTAGACACAGGGGACAAATAAGTAACTAGACAAGTGACGTGCAGAGCAGTTGGTGTGGAGAGAGCTACGAGCACCCAGATGGGCATTCACAACTGTGCTCATCTGCTCGGGCTGCTGTGAAAACACACCAGACGCTTATTGCTCACAGTTCTGGAGGCTGGAAGACCACAAACAAGGTGCCGGCAGGGTTGGCTTCTGCTGAGGACTAATATATTTACCATTTTTTTTGCTCAACAATCCTTTAAACATCTTTTCCCTTGCCTCTGAAATAAGTATATTAGACATTTTTTTAGGGAGATAAACTCTCTCACTGTCAATTATCTAAAAGTGTCTTTGACCCTCATTGCTGAATAGTGGTTTCACAGGTGAAAATGCGAGTGTAACGCTTTAGAAACAGAATCCCACTCTCCTTTGGTTTCCATTGTTGCTGTTGGAATATAAACTGTTGTTTCAAGCCATTTCCTTTCAGGAAATCCGGAGGCTTCTACAGTCTTCTCCTTTTCCTCCGAATTAGGGTTCTCCATTGGTGTGTCTTGATATTAATTCATTTCTATTTATTTGGATTAGGATTTATTAAACTGTCAGTATATGATGATTTATGGTCTTAATCTGAAAAATCCTTGGCCGTTATGTTCAATTTTGCTTTTTTCCATTTTTTCTTTCTCCCTTTTCTCCCTTCCTTTCTTTCCTTCCTTCCCTTTTTTTTTTAGAAGTCATATTTAACTGTAGATGGTTTTTCTCACTCTACCTTCTACTTGTCTTAAAGTCATATTTCCCATATCTGAGTCTCTCTGTGTTGAATTTGGGGTGGTTTATTGAGACCTACCTTGCATTCCACCTGTCTTCTGCCCAAATACTTCAAATCTTCCATCCAACCCATCCACTGAGAATTAAATTCAATTGATGGGATGCTTCCCTGTGAAAGTTCTATTTGCTTTTCAGCTATGCCTGATCTTTTTGATTTTCTCATTCTTTCTAACATTGTTACTCAAAAATTTATTTTCTTTAAACATATTAAACATATCCGTTTAATATTCTTTTAAAATATTAAGGCTTGTATATGTAAGTCCTCTGCCCCCCACCCATACCTTTCACTCTTGATGTGTTCTAACTGATTTTAGCTATTTCTATTCTTAAGCTGAGTGTTTTTGTTCTTTGAAATCCCATTGAAGTCATAGATGGTAGTTTTTGAGGGGGGTGGGTACCACCAGAGAGGGCATGTGTTTGCTTCAACCAAGCGCCTGGGAGTGACAGCAACCGAGAATGATGTTAACAAATGCATCCACTTGGGACCCAGCTTCTCATTCTCAGTGGTAGCTCCTGTTTTATCGCTGGTACACAAGGAAAATTACCTTCTGGTCACCATTGGCATGAGGGGTGGGAGGAGTATATTCGTTACTCGCCCACTTTCTCTATGAGGGAGTGGCATTTATTTAAGAGTCTCAGTTCAAGCCCCCCCTCTCCTGGGGCCATCCCCATGTCTCCCTCACAACTGAAGTCTCCAGGGTCCAGGGTCATAGAATCCCTTTGAGGCAGTACAGCCATCAGCACAGCATGGATTTGTGCCATGAGGGTTCCCTGTGCTTTCATGGAAGCTTGACTCCACACTTAAGATGCTGTTTTAACATGTAGTTCAGCATGTTTAACCTTGAATTGTAGGAGGTTTTCCAGGGTGGGAAACCCACCACATGTCCCACAAAAAAGTCCCCCTGTGTATTTCAGACACATCTCAGCCACGGCTCTCTCCATGTCTGTTTACCCTCCCTATTGTCAGCCACTCAAGTACAGGGACCGCAGCTTCCCCAGCTCTGAGCCTCCTGCGCCCGGCACAGGATGCTCCCAGGGGAATGATTTCATATCACGAGCATCTTCTCATCCATCATGTATTGCGCACCTCACAGCTATTCTACACTCCAGGCATAGCAGATGTTTTCCACGTTATCATGTGGGTAAAACCTGAGACTCAAGAGATTTTTAAGTGACTTGATTGTGATCACACAGCTCATAACTGGCTTGCTGACATCTCAAATTTTTTGTCACGAGACCCTGATCACTGTCTGCATGCTCTGCCTTCATGACAAAGCTTTATCTGTGTCCGTGCAGTGTGGCATATTTATTTTACTGCCTATGATGGGTTCACAATGCATTGCAGACATTAGTTTTACAGCCAGAGGGGCTGTTCATTCCTCAGCACTTTTAGAGCAGAGTTGCTACTGCATTTTCCTTTAGAGGGAAAGTTCTTTGAAATGTCCTGAAAAGTTTTTGCAGGATTTGACTGAGGAGTAAAATTTGATGAGTGCTGCAGAGGATAAAATAGACCATGGTATTCAGTGGCTTTGAACAGAGGACTTGCAATTGCTGCTCCCTCATTTTCTCCAGGTCTCTGTTCAATTTCACCCTTCCCGAAAGACCTTCCCTGATGATCTCTTTAAAACAGCAATCCAACCTCCACCCAGGTGCTCCCCACACCACTTACCATGCTCTGTTTTTATCTATAGCTTCTACCATCATCTGACATGCTGTATGTTTTGTCTGTCTCCCCCATTCGAATGTCAGTGCCACAATGGTAGAGACACTGGCTGGATGCTTTATTAATGTGTTTCCAACACTGAAAAGAATGACAATGATATAATTTACAAGTATGTGGCTCATTCTTTCCATTATTTCAGTTGAGACTGGTATCAACCTTCTGAGATAAGCAAGGGAGAAGTGCAGTATGTCCCCTACATACAAACCTTCAAGTTGTGAACTTTCAAAGGTGTGAACGTGCGTTCGCATGTCCAATCACGTAAGTTAGTTCACACGTCTGACGTACGCTGTCACGTACGTGCAGCCTCTACAAGTGGTTGTGCTTTTGTGTACTTTACTGTACAGTACTCTATAGAGTACAGTAGTCCAGCCTCTTTATTTGAAGCCCAGGATGTCCGGAAGCAAGCGTAAAAGCAGCAGTGATGTAGCTGGTACTCCTAAGAAGCGCCAAGCGATAATGATGGAAACAAAAGTGAAAATAATTGAGAGAGTGGAGCAACAACGGGAAGAAGTAAGTGAAGAACTGATGAGATTCACGACGTAGGGAACGGCAAGGGGATTTTCTTCATTTGGGGAGGCGCTGTTAATTTTTGAGGCACAGGACCTAAACATAGAACTGTACACGAAGGTTGCAACAGCTGTTCAAAATGCAATTCAGTGCTACCATGTCATCTATGATGAGAAAAAAAAAGAGCTACTACCCAGACATCAGTGGATCATTTTTTCAAGAAGGTAGATAGAATTGAATCCAGCAAGGAACCAGAACCTATTCCATCAGCGTCAGGCGTGAGTGAAATTGCAGCTCACCCTCCATCTCCTATTGCTGACGATCCTTCAGCTCTACCATCTCCCACCTCCTCTCTCTCCTCCAGTCAGTGACTCCTCACTTCCCTGTTCACTCGATGCCAGCCCCTGGAGCCAGCTGTTGTACTGTACTACGGTACTTTTCAAGGCACTATACTGTAAGATTAAAAGTGTTTTCTTTTTTTGGTGTGTGTTTGTTTTTTATGTATTATTTGTGTGAAAAGTATCATAAACCTATTACGGTACAGCACTATACAGCCGATTGTGTTAGTGGGCACCTAGGCTAAATTTGTTGGACTTATGAACAAACTGGACTTATAAATGTGCTCTCAGGACAGAACTTGTTTGTATGTAGGGGACTTACTGTAAATGATGGGAATGCAAGGATGCTCAGAGAAGCCTCTGTGACTGAGAGCTCGGGACTCATGACCAAGATGGTGGCCAAACTTCACAGCAGCCAGTGACAGTTCCCAGAGTTCCCCTGCTGCCCAAGGACAGGGAAGCCAATTAGTCACTGAGTGGCTTTGGGTAATATACTGAGTCTTTCCTTACCTAAATGTTCCCATCTGTAACCTCTCAGGTGGTTTCCAGATCTGAGTCATTGTGAGTGATCTGGGGGGTTTCTAGATCGGTGACACATTTTTATCAAATCCTGAACATATTTTTTATGCATTATCTCCTGTACGTACACCTGGTCTCATTCTTACTCCAGATCACTTCTTCTGCCCACAGTTTATACCCCACAATGTCACACACACACAGTATTCATATGAAGCCACCTGGTAAAAGCCCTAGATTTTCTACACCACATGGTGAGGTTAAAAATAATAGTACTCACATCTCACGGTTACCTGGTTCTGGATAGGCACTGATTATCTAGTCTGAGCATCACAAGGACATGAAGAGTCCCATCCAAAGGGTGAGAAACCTTCTAAAAGTTGTGGGAGGACCCTCGTTAGTCAGAACCCTCCTGATGTCCAGAGTTTCAGCCCTGTGTTCCCCAAATCAAGGCCAGTTACTAATGCCACTTGTGCATTGATGGTCACCCCATGGATGTGGACAGGTTTCCGTAGCCCAAGGGCCCAAACTAAGTACCACACAACATGCAACACAAAGGTGGTCCTTGTGTTTGTTTTTCATTCTGGCAACTGAACAGAATTAATACTTTCACAAGATTTGGTTTTAAGAGTACTATGGGGATTCAAAACCATCAAAATTACCAACCAGAATGTATCAGTATTCCTTATTTGTTCTCACCCTCCAAAATCCACATGTTCAACCTTATAGGTTTTCTCAAAACACAAACCACTTAAAATTCCCAGCCGGAAAAGAAGCCAAGAAATGACATGTCTAAAAATGAGCTGCACTATAAAAAGGAACGAAATAATGCCATTTGCAGCAACATGGATAGACCTAGAGATTATCATACTGAGTGAGGTAAGTCAGACAGAGAAAGACAAATATTACATGATATCACTTATATGTGGAATTTAAAATATGACGCAAATGAACTTATCTACAAAACAGACTCACAGACATAGAGAACAGACTTGTAGTTGCCAAGGGGGAGTGGGGGTGGGAGGGATGGACTGGGAGTTTGGGGTTAATAAATGCAAACTATTATATATAGAATGGATAAACAACAAGGTCCTACTGTAAAGCACAGGGGACTATATTCACTACCCTGTGATAAACCATATGGAAAAGAATATAAAAAAAGAATGTATATATATATGTGTGTGTGTGTGTGTATAACTGAATCACTTTGCTGTATAGGAGAAATGAACACAACATTGTAAATCAACTATATTTCAATAAAAAAGAAATAGATACATATCAAAAAATGAGCTGCACACACAAGTACACATGTGCACACATGTACACACACATACCCACACACACTCAAGTGGGTTTGGGTTTGGAGCCATGGGGTTTAGGACAGCGGGTCAGTGAGATTTATGAATTGTGACCCGGTTAGAGGCAGACCATTGTTTTATGAATTTCAGCTTTTGTGACAGGCTGTCGTGATGGAGGAGTTCACAGCATGCCCAGCTGGGCTTACATTCTCAATATTTATCATTCATAAGTTTATGAAACTGTCTGAAAATGTTCATCCCCCTGTTTATTCTAAAGATTTATTCTTCCTGGAACTTTTATTTATGTAGCTAAGTCCTGGAACTGAGACGCAGAGCAGGATTTTATTCTATTTTTCGGGAGGGGGACGTATCTGTTAAACAAGTAGGTGTTTCCTGCGGCTCTGGACACTGGGCTGAAGCATCTGGCTGGTCTGGGAAACATTCAAACCAGTGGTTTTCAATGATTTCACAGCAAGTACGGCTTTTGTCATTTCCTTCCTATTAATTCAGGTTTTTAACTAAAATAGTTCTGACAGAACCTGACTACTGTGTGCTGTTTCACAAGTTCCCTGTGTTTTCTTGGTCAGGGTTGTACACCTCCAGGCTGGGCCTCATGCCTCCAATATTCTATATGCTCTTTTCTTGTCTGTTTGGACTATTGGTGAACCTTGACCTCCCTAACACTCTGTGAGCTTGATTTTATCCTGGCATTTCCAGTACGTCCTCGTACGATGCCCGCCTGCTACGTGCACTCAGAAATAGCTATTGAATGAATGGATAAAGAAGATGTGTGTGTAGGGGTGTGTGTGTGTGTGTGTGTGTGTGTGTGTACACACACACACACACACACACAATGGAATACTACTCAGCCATAAAAAGAATGAAATAATGACATTTGCAGCAACATAGATGGACTTAGAGATTATCATACTAAGTGAAGTAAGTCAGACCAAGAAAGACAAATACCATATGATATCACTTACACGTGGAATCTAAAATGACACAATGAACTTATCCATGAAACAGAAGCAGACTCACAGACATGGAGAACAGACATATGGCTGCCAAGGGGGAGGAGGAGTGGGGGAGGGATAGACTGGGACGTTGGGGTTAGCAGATGCAAACTATTATATACAGAATAAACAACAGGGTCCTACTGGATAGCGCAGGGAACTATATTCAGTATCCTGTAATAACCTACAGTGGAAAAGACTAAGAAAAAGAATATACGTGTCTATATATATATATATGTATATATGTGAGTCACTTTGCTGCACAGCAGAAATTAACACAACCTTGTAAATTAACTATATACTTCAATTTAGAAAGAGAGAAATATCTATTGAGCTGAAATCCAGCACATACTAGAACTCAACAAGCCTGGCAGATAATTAGGGTGGCTGTGCTGAGTCTCATCCTTCAGCTACAGTAAATGACATCAATGGAGTGGCTGCAAGACACCACTCCTTCTTGAGGATGTAGATGATTGCTATTCCACGCCCTAAAGTCCCTGAGATCCTTACCTCTTCTGGTCCTTGACGGACCACTTGAGTTGGGAGTGGAGGCCTTTGGGAGCTAGAGGACACTTGTCCTGGGGCTTATGCTGAATTGATGGTGGTCCCAAGGGGGTGGATGTACTGACAAGCTGTCGAAGCCTTCAAAAAGTGGATGAAAGGGGGGCGAGAGACAGGGCAGAGAGTGAAAGGTTGGGAACAAGCTCTCAACCTGCAGGTGTGAAAATATATTCTTTGCAGAGCATTGTTCAGAAATAGCCCCGATATGATATTTGCATTGATTGGTCTGTAGGAATTGAATATATCCCTGTGTGTGTATGTGTGGGTGCGTGGACCTGAGCTTATGTGTCTGCATGCTTGAGGCACCACATTGCTATTCACAGGCATACACACATACACCGAAGCAGAAACTCGTATGGGTCAAATGATTTGTATTGTTTACAATCGTGTTCACGATGCACAGGATTTGTGCCGAACGTCTGTTTGCTTTGCTGCAGCTTTGGTCCCGGGGGTGCTGCCGAAACAGGCTTCCTCCACCAGTGGGGACAAGCAGACAGGAGGCGGCAGAGGTGGAAGGAAGGAGGAGGGTGCTCAGTGAGGCTGCGTGGATGCTCGGGGCGGTGGCCCAGGCTGTGCTGTTTCCGTGATTGCATTTCCTCGCTGAGACCATGTGGCTGCACCACTTCCCAGTGCTCAGGGCATGGTTGGTCTCCCAAGGGACTCAGGAGAAAAGCAGCCAGGTCTCCTGTAGGGCCATTTAGGAAATGAGCTGTGGGATCTTTTGGGGGACAGATTCTGGGCCACTGAACTTCTCCCCAATCCTCAAGAGGCCTGCTGTCTCCAGTCTTGTCAGTTTCCATGTCCACAAGCCTGGTATATCAAGAAGAGGTGGTCACCTCAGCAGTGCAGCCTGTAGGGATGGAGACGGGCATTTTGGGAGAGAAGGGGTCAGCTGTGAAGAGTATCATTAATTCACTCAGTCATTCAACAGACACTTATTTGGCATCTACTGTTTACCAAGGTGTTGTTTCTTGTTAGGGTTACATTTATGGCTAAAACACCCCGCAAATCTAGGTCTTCTGCAGGAATTGGGAAAATTTCCCATCAAGGAGTCGAACTTTTTCCTGCAGGCAGTGGGTGCCAGTTTCTCTGTGCTCTAGTTGCTCCAAAATTCATTCTGTAGTAAAATCTACATTAGAGATTAATCTAAGTGAGGGGGAAGGTTTCTTTCTTCCTTTATAAAATGAGAAGTGAGAACTAATGGACCTTGGAAGCCTCTTCCACATCTAAGAAATGGTTACCCCCCAGCTCTGTGACCTTCACTTGGGGTCATTTCTTCTGTCACTCCCTCTATTGGATGGTGCCAGGTGGGGGCAGTTGTCTCCCCTACATCATTTGTCCATCCATCTGTTCATCTGTCCATCCATCCATCTGTTGATTCACTTCCAAATAACTATCCACCCATCACCCCTCTATCCATCCACCCACCTACCCACTCACCCACCCATTCATCCTTCCAATCTTCCACCCGTTTACCCAACACCCATTCATCTCTTTATCCATCTATCTGTCCATCCCTTCATCCCTCCATCCAACCATCTCTCCTTCCTCCCTCTTTCTCTCTATCCATCCACCCACCCATCCACCCATCCATCCATCCATCCATCCATCCATCCATCATCCATCCATCCATCCATCCATCATCCATCCATCCATCCTTCATCCATCCATCCACCCATCCATCCATCAGCCATCCATCCATCCATCATCCATCCATCCATCCTTCATCCATCCATCCACCCATCCATCCATCAGCCATCCATCCATCCATCATCCATCCATCCACCCATCCATCCATCCATCCATCCATCCATCCATCCTTCCCTTCCTCTTTCCTTTTCCCTCTCTCTCTCTTCATTCCTGTCTTTACACTAAGCCAAGCACAATGAGCTCAACTCTGCTTTCACCTGGGTAGATGCTGGGGTGAGGCTGCAATGGAGAAAAACATGTGTCCCTGGCTTCCTCCGCTACAAGTCAGCAGCTTACCTGGAAGACAGTCATGAGTTAACACCAGGATCAAATCAAGCCTGCTGTGTGGTAGCTCCAGCCAAGCTACCCAGGATCAGGAGGGCAGGGCCTGAGACCCAGCCTTGCAGGAAGGCCCTAGAGCCCTCTCTGGTGAGTAGGGCTGGCACATCAGGCCACATGTGTCAGAATTAACCCCTGAATCCAGGAGGGGCTCCCATGTCTCTGCTGGGTGAGGATGCCAGGCCTGGCCTTGCCTTGTTTCCTGTGTGATAGATGGGAATTCTAGAATACTCTGCTCCATGTCCTTCACTAGTTTTTTTGTTTGTCTCCTTCTTATTCCACAAGGGCCTCTTCTGTGATCACTGCAGCTTCCCCTCAATTTCACTTGTTCCACAATAATTACTCTAAATCAGTCCACAGTGAGGGAGTCAGTTATGGCATCTTTCCAGGCTTTCCGGAATCACATGGAGCAGACCCCCTGCCTTCACCATGAGGACGTAATGCTCACTCTGCCGTCTACACTTCTGTGTTAACCCTCCTTGGTCATTTTATAAATAGATGCCTTATCCAAAAGTCAGTCTCCGTGTGGCTGTGAGTAATATCTCGATTCTATTTCTTTATCTTCCACAAACTCCAGCACCATTCTGGGCAAACAGTGGGGGTTAACTTGTTGGTTTAATTAGTTTGTGTTTCCAACACCTGCCCTAGTGTTTTCACAGCTCTTCTTAGCTCTCTGCCACAGCCTGAGCTGTACTTCCTCCTGGAGACTGGAGATTCCTGCTCCTACAACCTGTGGTCTTACGCCTTGAGCAGCTCTGACCTGATCTCCACTCCATCAGAACACAAGCGAGTTCTGATCACAGCTTCCACACAGGGAACCTAGGGCACTTGTGCTGTATCTCTACACTTCCTCTCCTGCAGCCTTCAGAAGCCTACCCTGCCCCCAGAAAATCCCCTTTGATTTGATGTATGTTATCCCCATAAGTTCTCCAAAATTTACCTCTGACCACAGGCACAGTCCCTGTATTAAGTGACAAAAGAAAAGATAGAACCTTCCAGAATGTGGCGCTGGGCTGTAAATCTCAGACACTCGGTGCACTGGAGGAGGGTGAGTTAGGATCAGGCATCAGGACAGGGTTGTGTGTGGGCTTGTGTGCTTGGGGGCAAAGCAGGAAGGAGGAGGGGCTGTGCTCGGTGTCTGCAGGGGGGCCGTGAGGGGCACTGTGCTCCGCTGCCCACTTCTAGTACTGAGATTAGGGACATGGAAAGCACCTGGCATGATCTGTGTTGTAAATCACTTTCTCTGTAGATGAATCCCAAACTCCTTATGTTGAAAAAAATAAAAAGCAAACAAAAATCAATAGTGCCACAGGGTGATGCCCAGAAGCTGAAGGTATCCTTATAGCACATCCGCTGAAGGATGGGTCACTCGCCAGGGTCTGTGAGGTCTTGCTGCCACCGCTCTGTACTGAGGAATCCAGAAACGATGGACCAGCCCATCGGGGAGAGAGCACGTTCTCAGGTTCAGAGCCAAGGTGGAGGTGGGCTTTGGGGAAGGAGGGCTGGGGGTACAGCATGAGCTTGGATTTTCAGTGCCTCAAATGCCAGCCTCAGTGGTTTACCTTTGATCCTGGAGCCGTGGGTATTTTCCTGCGTGCAATCCAGCTGAAAATTCCCCAGCACCCATTTGATATCCTAAGTGTCGGCAGAGGGCTCATCTGTCGGAGGGGCTAGGCTTCTCATTCCTGCTTTCTGCAGATCTTTTTTTTGTTTCATTCGGAAGCTGGTCTCTGCTTATAAAGTGCCGTTGCTCTATCATTTTAAATAAAATTGTTCCTTTTGTGGTTTCACCCCTGCATACGCTTTACTTCATGGGAATCCAATTGCACTTCCCAAGGGACATTGCTTAATGCGGTGTCAGAGGTGAATAAATAATAAATAGGGCACATCAGGGTTCCTGTATCCTCACTGCTGGTGGCTCTTCCAGGGGTGCACGTCGGTCAAGCAAGGGGGCGTGATGTGCCCAAGCCAGGCTCCCACCCAGACTGACACCCCAGTACACTTGTCTGGGAGGGAGGCTACTTACGTTCAGCATCCTCTCTGCACATTTTGACGTAACCTACGCACTGGCTCTCCTTCCAGCTGTCCATGCACTGTGGGTCTGCAGCTTTCTGCCCGTTAGATTTCTGGGGCTGAAGAGGCTACAGTCTGGCCAGGAGTCTGGCTGTGACCAGTCTGTTGAAGGATGCTGGACCAACATGATTGGTAGAATGTCAGGAAGGGTGAGGCTTCTTGCTCTCGTGGAGAACACGGGATGAGCATCCAGAGACCCAGGTCCTGAGCTGGACACGGATCCTGTGATCTGGGAAATGACATTTTAGGGTCTTGGTTACCTCATCTATCAAACCAGCAGGCAGACCCCTAAGCTGCTCCAGTTTGTCTGAAGAGGACCCATTGCTGAGTCCTGGGAGACCAAGTCTACTGGGGAGGCGGACTGTGGGTGCCTAAGCCCTCACACGAGGAATTAAGGGATGAGGGGAAGATGTATAACCTCAGAGAGGACATACTCACAGGTGAGGATATTTAGGGATGGCTAGGGGACCCCAAGTCAGGATACAGAGGGAAAACAAAGGTTCCAAATCTGTCCTTCCTGTTGGTCAAGGTTTGTGTCTCATTTCCATTTTCTAATAATATGTATTAAAAGTAATGGAGATATAGAACCCCTTCCCCAGCCATGCACAGAGAAGCGGGCTCCGAGATCCTGATGTGTAATCAACATGCTTCCCACAAACTAATCCACCGGCCGAGCCAGGAATGATCGCTGCCCCTGAACAGTGGCAAAGGCCCCTGAGAAAGCATTTTGGATTCGGAGCATATCTTTTGTACCAAAGGAGGAATTCCTCCCCCGGGGTCCCCACATGACCTTCGGGTGAGGGGACACGAGAGCCCTGGATGTCACGAGGCTGCAGGTATCCACACACACGCATTTCTGGGTTGCTGTCTGAGGCTCAAAGGGCAGGTGGTGGGGTTTCCACAGTGCAACCAGACTGCCCCCATGGCTCCTGCAGCCTTGCAGGGGGAGAGCTGTGTCCTGGAAAAGCACAGGCCCCGGGAGGGTCGCTTCCCATTGGTGTTTCTGGAAGGCAGAGAGAGATGAATGGCTCCGTGACACTGGGAGTGTGGGACAATTACAGTGTGATTTCTCTAAGTGTGGCATGACCGCTCCTAAACCCCAAAGACGGAAAGCATCAGCAGTAAAAGGCACATTAAAAGAGAATTTAACCATAAAAGCATGACTACCCCTTTAACGAGAGTCTGCCTTCCCTTGGAATCAGCTCCGGAAAGCCCAGCCAGAGGTATTTGATGAGCACATTTGCTGCGAGCCTCGGCACCTTGAGTCCTGCAGGCTGGGCTGTGTGGCCCTGTGGATCGCCTGCACCCTCTCCTCTTCCTGCCCTTCTCGGCAGCCTGGTCCCGCTACATCTGAGTAAGCCACCTGACATCAACCTTGAAGGCCTCCTGGACACTCTGGTGATAAAGTGCTCTGAGTTCTGTAGGGCCCCCAAACCCCAGAAAGAAAGTGGAAGAAACCAAGCAAAACGGTCAAAGAACAAATGCGTATTTTCAGGAAACGCAGGCAAAATGATCCAATCTAGAGCATGGGAGCAGCTAAAGCTGGAACTCTGAAAGGCTGGCAAGATTGGCAGAGAGTAACCAAGGGAAACACAGAAGAGGCACCATGACCTTAGGGAAATGAGCAGTTTCACAGAAAATATACGCTTATTGAAACTGAACAGTAAGGATGGAAGAGCTCGGTAGTCAGCAGGA
>NW_006780611.1:2176961-2197473 GCF_000442215.2 Lipotes vexillifer | reverse complement strand
GCAGGAACCCGAGTGAGCAGATGATACCTTCCCCCAAGACCAGCCCTCTGAACTTCAAATCTGTAAATCAAGCTGGACGTTTTCTTTTTTTTTCTTCTTAATTTTATTAAAGTAGAGTTGATTTACAATGTTGTGTTAGTTTCTGCTGTACAGCAAAGTGATGCAGTTACACATATATTTATCCTTTTTCATATTCTCTTCCATTATGGGTTATCACAGGATATTGAATATAGTTCCCTGTGGTCTACAGTAGGACCTTGTTGTTTATCCATTCTCTATAAAATAGTTTGCCAGAGAGAAGTCCCAAATAAACAAAATAAGAAACAAAAGAGGAGAAATCACAACTGATACCACAGAAACACAGAAAACCATAAGGGAATACTATGAACAATTATATGCCAACAAATTTAACAACCTAGAAGACATGGACGACTTCCTAGAAACATACAGCCCACCAAAACTGAATCAAGAAGAAATAGACAACTTGAACAGATCAATCACTAGAAATGAAATAGAATCTGTAATTAAAAAAAAAAAAAAACTCTCCCTACAAACAAAGCTCCAGGACCAGGTGGCTTTACTGGAGAATTCTACCAAACACACATGGACATTTTCCCTGAGATGTCTCAAAGGGATGTGGAACTTACCCAAGAACCCTTCTGTAATGCCCACGGTCCTGATCCTTGCCCCAACCTGTGGCCCCAACATTGGATTTTATGAGCATCACCATCGTGTACTCCACCCCGAACCTGAAAGCTCCAGTCACCTCCTTCCCGCATCCCTCACATCCAATCTTCTTTGAAGTGTGTCTGGACTCTGGCCCCTTCATCCTCCTCCCCCCACCATCATCTCTTTCCCAGGGTGGCAGGGACTGCTCCCCCAATTTCTCGGGGTGCCCTATTTACCCGTAAGGTGGAGGTCATGTGATCTGAGAGCATAAGTGGTGTGGACTGCTCTGGGCAGAGGCACGGAAGGACCACCACATCTCTCTTGCTGGGGGCACTTAGCACAGCTGCAGGATGGCAGCAGACCACCCACCATGTGGAAGGTTTAGAGTTGGGGAGCAGTAAACCTATTGCTTTGTGGTGTGTGGCTGAGGTAACACACCTGCCTTGAGTTATTTGCCTGGGATCACAGCTGTGCCGGCCTCACTGGTGTCTCTGATCCCCCCTGAATTCATCCCAATTCGTGTTTAATGATGTGCTCACGGCAAGCTTTCCTAGTGCAGGTTTAGTCTACGTGCCCTTCAGCAAGCGGCCAGCTCTTCCTGAGCCTAATACACTGTTTCCACAATCCAGCTCATTCCTTGGCAATAAATCTGTTTGGTGCTCTTCTCACCACTAATTTTGAAACCTTGTATGTGTAATCCCATGGTAAAGCATAAACTCGGAGGAATCATTCAGACGGACATGCCGTGCAGGCAAGGAACAAATAGGATTTCATCCTGGCTCAATCCCAAGTCCTCCAAGACATCCCCGGCGGGGCAGCGTACTGTAGCGGTCACTGGGAACCTTCCCCGGGGAGAGGTTGGCCAGAGCTTGGATCCTGGACTCTCTATTGACTACCCAGGTAGCCCTAGAGAAGCTGCAGAAGTGTCTTGTGCCTCTGTTTCCTTAATAACAGCTACCCAAGAAGGGGGTGGGTGGGTAAAGATCCAGGGAAATCATGCCTGCAAAGCGCTCAGCCCTGTGCCTGGCACAAAACACGCTTGCTTAACAAATGTTCAATACGGTTGCTCGCCACGGTTGGGCAGCTCTGATCATTTTTCCTCTTTCTGCATCTACATCTGCTCCCCTGCCACTTCTTTCCATCTGTCTTGCTCCAATCCCTACGGCCACACAGAGGAGGCCCTCTCTCTTCCTCACGTGATAGCCCATCAGAGACGTTGTAAGACAGGAATCATCTTCCTCCAAATCTCTGCCTTCCTTCCTGCACGGACCCAATTCCCATATCAGCTGCATCCCTGCTGGAGTCTCTGTCAAATGCCTGGTGCTGTTACCTGGCTGCCAACAAGGCTGGACCCTCGTTACCACAGTCCAGACTGACTCAGGGTCAGCATTCTTCTCCTGTGTTCCATGGAATGCATTAGTTATCCTGAGAAATGTCTCTGCATCCCTAAAAGGTAATCACTTTTTTTCTAGTTTGTCATGAGCATCAGATTTCCTCGTGAGCTGCAGAATTCCTAAGCCCTTTTTGAAGGGAATACCTTTTTACTCAATAAATTAGAAACTGATCCATTCAGTGGGACACCAGCGCTGGGTTGTGGAAGGGAAATATTTGTGCAGTAAGTTTCTCCCGGAGGCCCATCTGTCCCGTGACCAGGCGCTGAAGAAAGCATTCTTGTCAGACATGCACCAAAGGCTTTCAGGGGGAATGGCAGTGGGCTACAGTTCTCTGGATGCCGGCATGAGACATGCCAAGGCCTCCCGAAGGCTTCCAGGGCCCGGGTTTGCTACGGCAGCTGCTCTGTGTTTGCTGTGACCCCTCCAGGGACTTCTTCTCCACGTCCCGAAGGGCTCCTGTGTCGTCAAAGGCTCTGACTGCCGCACAGGGAGTCGCTGGGCCTGCACAGCGCCCGTCTGGGCTTCCACTATCTGGTGGTCTGGCGTCGGGCATGGTCTCCCTGCCTCCACCGCGGTCCCGCCTCTGCCTCTATCTGTCCGCTGTATCTGCACATCCTCCTCACTCTTCTGGCCTGAGTCCAGCTCCTGGGGCTTCTTCCACCTCTGCCTGCTGACCTTTCTGAGGGAGGGTTCACCATCCAGGAGGATCTCAGGCTGAGATCCATGGAAACAGTCATTTCTCTGCTTGGCACTTAGTGAGTGACACCCTCCTTGTAAACCTTATCTCACACGTGATCTCACGTAAAGCAATTCCCACATCGGGCTGGGGACTTGCCCCATCTTGTGAAGTCTGCCCCACGGCCCTGTGATACACAGGGAGTTCTTTTCTTTTCAGATGAGAATTCTGAGGCTTCGGGGATTTGGAGACTTGCCTAAGGTCACACACTGAGTTTGTGGCAAGATTTCAAAGCAAGTCCACTGGCCCAGATTCTTGGCCCACACTGATTCTGGTGCGCTAGGGCTCACCAATGCTTAGAAACAACATCCGTCTCCTCCATTGCAGATGTGATAAAACAGGTCTACAGGTGTCAGGATGCTATCTCCCAACCACAGACAATGATGGACAGAGAACTCTAACCTAGAGGTTCCAGCTCCCAAATCAGATCAGATCCCTCTCAGTGAACCACAGCCACTATGCACTGGAAGCAGAGGTCCCCGCATCAGCCCATGAACACGCACATCTGAGCAAGTCCTGGGCACCAGGCACTATGTGGGGCAGGGATGGGAAAAGGACCCCTGTCTTGGGGAGGCAGCAGTTGCCACGGGGGCAAGGAAGAGGGAAACGTCATAGGGAGAAACTGACATGGTGGGTGTAGAGTGCTTGCAAAGTCCCCGGGTGGACTGGGTTTATTTATTCTTTTCTTAGCATATGCACACACAGCACTACCTTCCAAATATCATGATAAACACTTCGCAAAGTGGTGAACCCTTGAGGTGGTGTGAAGGGTCTCTTCTCATCCCTTTGCAGGTGAGGATCTGAGCTACCGGAGGCCCTAGTCCCTTATGAGGGTCAGACCGCAGGCAAGGGTCCCCACTCTCCTCGGCAGACACCTGCACAATGGTGGTGCCCTCAGGGCTTCCTGCTAAGCAGGTCCCTCAGTACCACGTGATATGGTGGCAATCGACCACGCCGCCTCCTGGAACCCACTTCTGCCTGAGTCAGGAGCCTTGGAGTGCTGAGGCCCAGCCGCCTTCTATCAGCTTCAGCACTTCGCATGTGGACAGAACAACCACAGAGAAGCGACCTTCACTCCCACACAGGAAAAACTCCTAATCTGTAGAGCCCTCTGGGTCTTGAGGACAGGCTGGGGGTTAGCCAAGCAGCAAGGGCATGAAACAGCCTTCCAGGTACCAGAGTGAGTAAGAAATCAGGGGAAATGGGCTGCAGATATCCCAGGCTGAAGAAGGAGGATGCAGGGGTCCCCTCCCTGCCAGCCCCTCCTCCCCAGGGTTGCTGTGAGCAGGCTGTCAACACGAGGGCTTTGACAAGACCGGTTCTGACAGCCTCAGAGAGCCGCAAACATCCGGCATCGTGACTATTTATAACTCTGTGCTTCTCGTCACCCAGAAACAGGGGAAATGAAACAGAGCTATTTGGTAAGAGGTTTGGGCAGCCTCGATGTGGAGGATGCATCTTTAGGGGGCAGCAACCACCCACATGGCACCAGGGGCCACGTGATCTCTCCCTGGACGGAAAGCCGTCTGGTGCCCACACTCTGGAGCCAAGATGGCCCTGGGCACCTGGAGCCCAGGTGCAGGAGCTGGCGCTGAGCTCACCCAGGCTGGGGCCCGGCTCGCCCGCTGGCATCATGGTGGGAAAAGGTTGACAACATCTAGAAGCCTGGGTCCCACCCACAGAGCTACTGCATTGGTGGATCTGGGCTGTGGCCTGGGCACCAGGATATTTTAAACCTCCTAAGTGCTTCCAATAATCAGAAGGTCAGGAGACCTGGAAAAAGAAAGTGTGGTTTGGGGCAAGTTATTTCTACTTTTGAGCCTCAGTTTCCTTCTCTGTACAATAAACAGCTCAGGTTAAACAATTTACAATTTATTTTTTTTTGGCTTAGCTTTTCTACGATTTAAAACGCCACTGTCCTCAAATTCGATGTCCCTCCTAACTCAGGTTTTCTGGCTTATGCTGCTGGTGAAGGAACCAACCAGTGTGGGAAGTGGGCAGGCAGAGCTCGGCTTTCTGGCTCCTGGGCCAGTCCCGCTCCGCCCTGCAGGCCAGCGACAGCCCAGCTGCCAGGCATGGGGCGGCCGATCCATCCTGGGAAGCGGTGATGCTGCTACAGTCTAGTGTGGAGGTGTGCTGATGCAGTAAGTCAGTCATAAGTATCTCCCGGCATAATGTCAGCTGGTGTATTTTCTGTCTGAATTGCCGGTGTGCCACTGATTGGGACATCCATTGTTTCATTCCTCGGCGCCCAACCTGCTCTCCGAGTCTATTATCCATCATCATTTCTATCCTGAGAGAGGCCACGCTGCCTCGAGAGAAAAAACGGAGCCTCGTGGGGAAGTGAAGAGACCTCTCTCGTGTGGTGAGCTTACAGCGAGACGAAAGCGACCAAAACACCAGGAGGAGGAGGTGGGAGGGGAGCGGCCATCCCCACCTGTCCTCCTCCATCATGGCCTCCTGAGCATCTCCCTGCATCCAGCCCCTTCCCTTCCAGCTTGTTTGTTGGAGTTTGGAGAGGGGCTTGCAGAAGATAAACTTACAGGGCTTCCCTGGTGGCGCAGTGGTTGAGAGTCCGCCTGCCGGTGCGGGGTACGCCGGTTCGTGCCCCGGTCTGGGAAGATCCCACATGCTGCGGAGCGGCTGGGCCCATGAGCCATGGCCGCTGAGCCTGCGCTCCGCAACGGGAGAGGCCACAACAGTGAGAGGCCCACGTACCGCAAAAAAAAAAAGAAGATAAACTTACAGTGGCCTTCCTCCCCTCTTCCAGATGCCTCTTGGCTTCCTCAAGCCCCTCAGGAGCGCCCCTCACACCTACACCTCCACCCTTTATCTATGGTCCATGATGACATCTACGCACCACACCACCCCCACGCCCCCCGCCCATCAGGGTCTCCCCAAGCTCCACAGGCTGCAGGGATGCAGAACTCCCTGGAAAGCCTTTAGCGCTCACTGGGATTTTCAAGGATGGTCCCCACATCAGGAGCTCTGGGTCTCAAAACCAATGCCCATTGGGTCACCGGATACCATCTGGAGATCTGCCTTAGCTGGCCCTGGGGTTGGCCCAGGCATCAGGATTTTCAAACGTGGAGGGTTATTCCAGAAGGTCCTCCCCCTGCTTCTTGCCCTGGGGACCCTGCTGGTTCTCCAGTGCCATGTCAAGCCCCAGGGAACCTGTGAATCCTTCCCTTCTCTCCCTCCCTCCCTCCCTCTCTCCTGAGTGAAGGGCCCCTTCCACTTGTCTCCAGCTCCAGGGAAACACCAGTGTGTTTCTGCAGCTCTAGTCCCTCCTGGTCCACAGTGAGCCTGCTCCAAGCAGTCAGGATTTAGCCATCTCTGCTAGCCCAGCATAGAACGTGGGTCCTGCACTCTGCATCCCAGCCATCCTGGGAACTACACCCCCTGCATTTGCATGTGCTGTTGACATTACTTGGATTAGCCTTCTTATGTTGTTTTCTTGGATAAATCCTACTCAATAGCCAGAGTTTAGATCAAGAGCCACCAGCTTTGTGTTGTGTTATGGGTTCATTTGTATCTTCCAAAAAAATCTATGTTCTAGTCCTAAATCCTGTACCTGTGAATGTGAACTTATTTGGAAATAAAATCCTGGATCACCCTGGATTAGGCCCACCCTAATCCTGTGACTGGTGCTCTTACAGGAAGAGGGAAACTTGGACCTACAGACTCAGGAAAGATGGCCATGTGGAAACGGAGCAGAGCTTGGAGTGATGCAGCCACAGCTCGAGAAGCTGTGACAGGCAAGTAAGGACCCTTCTGCAGTCTTCAAAGACAGCACCTGCTGACACCTTGGTTTCAGACTTCTGACTTTCAGAATTGAGACAGTACATTTCTGCTGCTTCCAGCCACCCAGTTTGTGTTACTTTGTTATAGCATCCAAGGAAACTGGTCCAGGCTGCCTGTCCTGGCCCCTCAGCCTGAGATAGAGACCTAGATTCCTCTCCTATCTCCGCCCCACATCAGGGTGGCTCCCCCACCAGCTGGTAAGCCCTGACCTTTGACGGGGAGAATCCAGGGCAGCTTGAACTCACTGCTCTGGGTGCAGAAACTCTCGTGCTCTGAGACCTGCCCAACCTTCATTCATTCATTCATTCATTCAGCCAAGGTGTGCGGCCCCATGGGAGGCCCCAGGGCCCCAAAGATGTGTGCTTTGGTCCCTGCTTCTAGAAGCTCAAGGAAGCAGGTGGAAACATAAACATCGCCTCCCAGAAGCGGGGGAGCAAGGAGAAGGGGCTCACCACTGTGTGTGGCTCTCAGGGAAACCAAGCCCTCTTGTGTTCTGGGTTAAGAGGATGGGGACTCGGGGCTCACGTGAGTGTCAGGGGGCTGAGGGAACGCAGTTCAGGTGTGTCCCCCAAAGTGAGGAGAGCCACAGCCCTGTAGCCCAAGGCTGTGGTGGGCTGAAACCTCTGTGAGAAGCCATGTGGGTCTCTCGTCTGCCCGCGTGTGGGTCCAGGCTCCCCTGAGAATCCTGGTCCACCTCACACCCAGCCCCAGGGGAGGGGCTGGGATGGGAGGGGATGCGGGAGATACAGCTCTGGATCCTCACTCCCGTGGAGATCAGGTCATGGTGGTGATGCAGAGACATTGGATCCTTGGCAGTGCCCACTGCTTCCTCAGCTCAGCATCCTGACAACTTCCCCAGATTCAACCCCCACGTCAAACCCAGAGCAGCGTCAGCCTCCACTCTGACAAGCTGAACTGTCCCTCGTAGATCTGAAGATGCTCTCTCTCTAGATGGCAGACACCAAATTCCACATCATCTATCTCTGGGGATGTCCTTCTAGCTCTGACACAGCTCTTCTTTGATATTTTGTAACTTCAATCCTGAAACACAGGGCTAATCCTACTACTGCATGTTACATGGGGCACTAAGAGTGGAGAAGGGGGCTAAGCAACATGATTTATGCATCATATGCTCTTAAGCATACTTTCCTCCAAAATACAGTGAACTGTTACCACCCTCTTTTCTGCACCTGGTTATGTGCCCACAGCTGGTATTTATAACTTCCTTCCTCCATTATTCACTTCAGACCCCGTTTCCCCTGAGCCTCAGCTGGTTGCAGATCTTTGTGAGGTGGGATGACCGAAACTTTTGTCCCTAAGGGTCAGGGTCATCCTGCCTCTGTTAGTTTACTGCTGTTGTCCATGAATTCTTACCAGTGGATGGCAGGCTGGAGGAGACATGCCAGAGAATGTCCTGGGTTTCAGGTTGCTATTGGCTAAATATATGTGTCCCCAACATTCATAGGTTGAAATCCTAACCTCCAATGTATTAGGAGGTGATGAGGTCATGAGGGTGGAGCCCTCATGAATGGGATTAGTGCCCTTATAAAGGAGACCCCAGAGAGCTCCCTCACCCTTCTCACCCTGTGAGGACAGGGCAAAGGGTCTACAGTCTGCAACCTGGAAGAGGATCCTCACCAGAACTCAACCTTGTCAGTGCCCTGATCTGACTTCCAGCCTCCAGAACTGTGAGAAATCCGTCTCTCTTGTTTATAAGCCACCCAGTCTGGGGTGTTTTGCTGTGGCAGCCCGAGCAGACTGAGACACAGGCTCACTTCTCTACGCCTCCATAGGATCTGGGCAGAACAGCCCCTCCCTACCTGCTGGTCCAGGGAGAGGAAGACAGCAGGTGGCCTGGTGGCCACTTTCAGCCTCCAGGCCGGTGGGACCATTGTTGTTTCCCTGATAGACACATCTCCCTTGGGAACTAAGACCATTAGACCATCAGAGCCCAAAATCATGGGGCCAGAAAGCTAAGGTTTCACTAGTGTGTGATTTTAGGTAATAGAGAAAGGAGCCTCTCCCATTTACTGGCTTCTGTTTCTGAACCCGTGGATATTAGCTGAGGGAGAAACAACATTATTACAGAGCATTGGCTGCTATGGGTTGGATTCTGCCCCCCCACCCCCAGAAAAGATATGATGCAATCCTAGCCTCCTGCAAGTGTGAACGTGGCCTTATTGTCAAATGTGGTCAAGTTGACACAAGGTCAGTAGGCTGGGCCCTAATCCCATGTGACTGGCGTCCTCATAGAAAAGAGTGACATTTGGCCACAGAAGACATGCACAGAAGGAAGACCATGCGAAGAGACCACAGGAGAAGACCACATAGATATTGGGAGACTGGGAGTGTCCAGGGCTGCCAGAAGTGGAAGAGGCAGGAAGGGTCCTTCCCTCCAGGTTTCAGAGGGAGTGTGGCGCTGCAGACACCTTGAATTTGGACATTTAACTTCCAGAACTGTGAGCGAGGAGATTTCAGTTGTTTCAAGCCACTAGGTTTGTGGTATTTACTACAGCAGTGACAGAAGTCAGTGAGGCACCAAGCTTGTCCCAGGATGCTTGGGGCTTGTGACAGCATCACAGTGAGCAGGATAGGCAGACCCACGTTCAGGGTCAGGGCTTGTCCTAGGGACAGATCACCGCTCCTTCTGGGATGGAAGTTGTCCAATCTAATCCCTTGCCACCTCACAAGTGGCTGGTCCCCCAGGGGTGACACCACAGAGGGTCCTTATAAGGAGAGAGGGAGCAGGAGGTCAGATAAGGATGTGATGGTGGAGGCAGATTCCTGACTGACGCGGGGCCACGAACCAAGGAAAGTGGGGGACCCCAGATGGTGCAGAAGGTAAGGAAATGCTTCTCCTCAGAGCCTCCCAAAGGACCCAGACCTGCCCACACCTTGCTTTTATCCCAGTGAAACCCATTTTGGACATCTGACCTCCAGAACTGTAAAGAGAATAAATTTGTGTTGTTTCTTTAGCCACTAAGTTTCTGCTGATTTGTCACAACATAGTCAACTGACATACTTGTTTCATAGTTAAATTTTCAGTCTCCACCAGGACCCTGCAATAAGCCAGAGCTGTTTCTCAAAGAAGAACAAAAAAGGGCATGCATTGCCCCAAAATCTGTAGGTTCTGTGCTGGGATCCACAGTCTTGGCCTCAGAAACATTACGCACCATCCATCTTCCGGGACTTACGGTCCAAAGGGCCGAGCAGCTTGCCCAATAGCCCAGACCAGCTGCAGTGCCTTCTCCTAACTGGATCACTCGAAACAAGAGGCCTGTGGGTTACTCGGAAATGGGCCAGGGCAGCATGTGGAGGTGTATGTTGCCCCTGAAATCTAAAACCAGTCCAGCGGGTGCTGGAACTCTTTCTCATGGTCGGAGTGACCAGGGACAACAGCATGTCCATCCGTTTGGAGGGGATTTTCTGACACACCACAGACCACTGAATCCATCAAACCTTCACCAACGTGGCAGTTTCCTGCAACTTTAGGAAATGCACGGACAGTGGTGGAGGTGGGTAGCGGGGATGCCAAGCTTACGACGGAGCCCAGCCAGGTACTAACAGAGCCCAGAGGGAGAGGCGCATGGTTCAGGGAAGGATGACAGGGTTGGTTGGGATGAGAGGGACCACAAAAACCTTCAAGGCAGAGAGAACAGCTTTACAAATTTTGGAACCTCCTGACCCATCTCTGCCAGCACGGAGCACCGAGTTTGGGGTGAAGGACAGGCTGCAGTACTGTCAAGTTTCAAAAGGACAATGAGGAATCAGCTGAAGATTGATTTAGCTACTGGAGTGTTTGTCCCAGTTTTTGACTCAGAAATGTATGAGACCTCCTCCCTGACTTTGAAGATTTCCGAGAGGGGCAGAACTCACCTCCTGCACATGGCACCCAGCAGCTGAAGCCCCACCTCCTCTCTTCTCTTTCAAGTCCTTGCTAACAAGGAGCTCTGCTTCCCCATCACATTTTTCATTTTATACAAGTAAACATCCTTTAATTGAAACTCCTGGGCATTTAACATTATTTATAACTCTGCGAATTAAAAGCCTCATGGAACCGTGGTTTCATCTCATAACCGGTGATTCCTGGACTGCTCTCTAATTATTTGGGAGATGTTGTGTAGCATCACTAATTATAGGGTTGATTTAAAATAGAGCGATCGGAGTTGCCATTTCAAAGGGGGACTAAAGACAGGCATATTTGGACTTCAAAGTTTCCTCTCAAGAGGAAAACCATCCAGGAAGCTTTAGAAGCCAAACTTCTAAGTTGCCACAAAACCGGCAAGAGCCCTTGCATTGGAATTCTGCCATCCCGGCCTTGTAACCTGATCTAGCGTTGTCTGTTACTTATCTTCAGCAGCTCCCATGCAGAGACCCCTTCCTCCACATGTAAGGCCCCCTTCTCCCTGGAATCTGATGGAGACTCTGCTGCTCACAAGCTCTACTGTGATTAAGAACAACATAAAAGTGCTGCTAAAATTCCATTCCCTTGGTGCCCCCGACCCAGAACCTTCTGATCAATACGCCAGCAGGCAGGAGTCAGAGGAACACCCCAGGCCAATCTGATGCACCCGCCCCCAAGCATGGACTAGACCTCCTTTAAGTAACACTGGCTCAAAATATCCCCTCATGTGTCTGTCATGAGATGAGGGGCTGCCTTGGCCACTGGGCACAGCCATTGTGCTGCAGGCATTCCTCAGCTCCACCTCGGGCTGAAAAGAGGCAGAAGGAGGGGACACGAATGTTTGGAGACAGCAAGGCCTTGGATGAGAAGCCCTACTATTCCGTCAGGACCATGTGGTCTCAGCTTCATCTTCTGTGCCCCATTTGCAGACAGCTGTCTGTCTCCCTGATAGAGCTATTTGTGTCCCTGAAATGTGCCCACAGGCAATAGAAAAGCCCTCAGAGGTCCTGACATTGGCCCCCTGACAACCTTCCTGGCAGCTCGCTCCACAGGACCTGCTTTCAGTGCTACTGCTGCTACCCCCACCACCCAAAGCCCCTGTTTGAAATCTCTGCTCATTGACGCCTGCTGGTTCAGCACCCTGGAGAGCTGCCCCGGGTTTCAGGACTTGGCAGGGCTCTGGACTCAGCACTGCTTCAAACAGGACCTGGGTGTTAACCTCTGGAGCGGCCCACAGCAAGTGAGAGACACCCTTTCAGAAACCGGCACTGTGGCTGCCAGGCCTGAGTCCCTGCATGGAGGGCACCGCAGAAACTCCACCTCCCTCCGCTGCTTAAGGATAGGTGTTACAACGATAAAACTTTTAGAAAAACACATAAAAGAAAATCTCTGGGACCTTGCACTAGGCAAAAACTTGGCACCAAAAGCACGAGTCATAAAAGGAAAAGTGATAACTTGGACCTCATCCAATGTAAAAACTTTTGTTCTGTGGACAAACCTGTTATGAGGATGGAAAGGCGAGGTGAAGCCTGAGAGAAAATATCTGCAAACCACACACCTGACAGAGGCTTAGCATCTAGAACGTATTAAGCAGGAAGCCATCCTGCTGAGTCCTGGTGCCAGAGCCAGAGTGTATGTTCAGCTTCCGCAGGGCCCCTGACACACCGTCCCAGCAAATGTGGGGTTCTGACCCCCTGCCTCATCAACCAAGGACAGGGTGAGGCTCAGTCCCCCTTGATCCTCTGACCACATCCCAGTGACAGTGGACACCTCCTCCCATTATCTTATCACCATGGACACCAAGTGGGCACCATCGCCATGACGGGGGGAGCTGAGGGCTGGCTCACGCCATTGTGTCAGGATTGGACCTTGCTGACACCAGGAATGGGGAGGGGAGGGCTTACCAGCCCCAACACACACACACTTACGCTTTCTCATTGGGTTGGGGTGGCAATGTACCTCTGCCCCTGTCCCCTACAGGGGAGTCAGATCACCAGCTGGCTCCACTGGGTGGGGTTAGGGGTGGGTGGGGTGGAAGATGAACTCTCCCTCAGCCCCACAGAAACTATGGTGTGTGTGTGTGGGGGGGGGGGTTCCCTTGCTAACAGCTTTTATGTGAAGTTTTGTCATATGCTTTTTGGATCCCAGTAATATAATAAATGATTTTTCTTCATTCACTAATAATTCAGTACATTACTTTAATTGATTTTCAAACATTAAACACTTTGCATTTCCAAGATAAATTCTACTTGATTGTGGGCACCATGTGCCCTTGCAAAGAATGTGTATTCTGCTATTGGTGGTGACGTACTCTAAAGATGTCCATTAGATTCAGTTGGTTGATGGTTTTCCATTCTCCTAGATACTAATTTACTTCCTGTTCACCATTTCCTTTTTTCGGTAGGTGGGCCTCTCACTGTTGTGGCCTCTCCCATTGCAGAGCACAGGCTCCGGATACGCAGGCTCAGCGGCCATGGCTCACGAGCCCAGCCACTCCGCGGCATGTGGGATCTTCCTGGACCGGGGCACGAACCCGTGTCCTCTGCATCGGCAGGTGGACTCTCAACCACTGTGTCACCAGGGAAGACCCCTGTTCACCATTTCTATCTACTGAGAGAGGGGTATTGAAGTCTCCAACTGCAGGTGTGGATTGTCTATTTCTCCTTTCAGTTCTATCTGGTTTTGCTTTATGCATTTTTTAACCACTTTTGTTGGGTGCATACACATTTATGGTTGTTATGTCTTTTTGGTGAGTTGATACTTTATGATTATATTATGTTCTTCTTTATGCCGGGTATTTTTCTTTGTTATAAAATCTAATTTATCTGCTATTAAAATAGCCACTTAATATGGAACGTTAAAACCTTAGTAGGGCTCTGGTCCCTTTACTTCCATCCCTTTATGTTGTTATTATCTCATTATTGCATCTATGTACATAAGAAACCCTACTGGACAATTTTGCTTTCAACTGTCAAGCACATTTTAAAGGACTCAATAGGAAAACAGTCTATTGTATCCTCTCAATTATTTACCATTTCTGTTGCTATTTCTTTATGCCTGATTTTTTAAGTTTCCTTCTTGTATCATTGCCCTTCTGTCTGAAGAAATTCTCTATAAATTCTTTTAAAGCAGGTCTGCCAGAAATGAATTTTCAGTTTTCCTTCATTGGAGAATGGTTTTATATGACCTTATTCTTGAAGGATATTTTCACTGTATTTAAAATTTTGGATTGACAGCACTTTAAAATGCTTTCAACTCTTTAAAAATGTTTCACTTCCTTCTAGCCTCCATAATTTATAATGAGGAAGCTTCAGTGAGAAAAAAACTGTTGTTACCCTATAAGTAATGGATGAATTTTCTTTAGATGCTATGAATATTTGTTTTTGTCTTTACATTTCAATAGCTGCATTATGGTGTGTATGGTTGTAGATTTCTTTTTTTTTTGCGGTACACGGGCCTCTCACTGCTGTGGCCTCTCCTGTTGTGGAGCACAGGCTCCAGACGCACAGGCTCAGCAGCCATGGCTCACGGGCCCAGCCGCTCTGCGGCATGTGAGATCTTCCCGGACCGGGGCACGAACCCGCGTCCCCTGCATCGGCAGGCGGACTCTCAACCACTGTGCCACCAGGGAAGCCCCTGTAGACTTCATTTTAAAAATCTTTTTTCCTCTCTCTTTTTCACATTGGATAATTTTATTATCTATGTTCTTAATCATCTCCAGTCTGCAACTGAGACTAATGAGTATTTAATTTTGGTTATTACACTTTTCAGTCGTAAAACTCATTATTTGATTCTTCTTTACATCTCCTGTTTCTTTGCTGAAATTGCCTTTCTTTCCATTTGTTTCATGAGTGCTTACCCTTATTTGTTGGAGCATATTTATAAGAGCTCCTTTATTTTTTGTTAGGTATTTCCAACATCTGCTTCATGTTGGTGTCATCGTCAGATATTTATTCCCAGGTAATTTTGGATTATATCCTGGATGTTGTACATATTTCACTGTGATACCTTGGGTCTTATTTAAATCCTATAAAGAATGTTATTTTTGTTTTAGTGGGTAGTTGGCCCAGTTGAAGTTCAGGTCTCCAGTCCCAACAGGCCTTTAGTGAGTTGTGCCTTGAGGATCAATTTAGTTTTCAAAAATTTGCAGAGCTTTTCAATCTACCCTAAGTCTGGTGTGTGGGGCGTAGTCTATTCTGTAGTTCAGTTCTCAACATCTATGTGTACTGTCTGCAATCACACACACACACACACACATCTCGGGGATGAGCCCAGGAGTTCATACACAGCTCTAAGAGGTCACTTTCCCAAACTCCTCCCTCCTCACAACCTCCTTGGTGTTTCCAATTCCCGCCTTGTTCCTCTGGCCAGTCATCCCATTCTGTCACACATTCCTGCAACTGTACCCACATATTGAGGCAAGCAGGAGAACATAGAAAGAAAAAAAGCAAAGGAATTTTGCCCCACCCTATTGAGACCACAGCTTCTTTGGTAGGAGACGAAGTTTCCTTCCCTTGGGCTGTTGGCTGCTGTGGGCTCCACAGCAGCTGCTCTGCTGCCACCGTGGGATTGCTGGGGACCAGGACATGAGAGAACAGAGGAGAGAAAAAAGCAAAACAAGGAGTTTTCACTACCTTCTCTGAGCCTGAGGTGTTACCTGGCCTCTTTCTCAAGCTAAGACTAGAGAGTGTCCCTGGGGTCCGTCTACACGCACAGCTCAGGGTTACAGGTTGTACCGAGTCCAGGCTGCAGGAATGCAGAGTGTGGCAGAGGGACTCACTCCCTGTAGGTGGTACTTGGGATTCTGACCTTTTCCTCCCCAATCTTCCCACTGCTATTTACTTTTCTGAATCCTCAAACAGCAGGTCCAGGCATTCTGTTCAGGTCCTTCAGCACCTTCAGTGGAAGAGATGGAATGGAGTGTGCTTATGCCGTCTTACCTGGAACCAGCGCAGTCATAGCTTGTTTTATTTTCTGATGTTGCTCTGTGATAATGAGATGTAGTGCGTATGTACATACACGTGCACACACCCACACACACGCTGACTTCAAGGTTTCAGTCAAGTCTGCTAAAAAACTAACATCTGGTAGGAATGATCTTAGGATGAGTCAAGAAAGATGTCTGTATTCCTTTAGACAGCTCATGTGAAACATTGCAACATCCCCCAGAACTAAGTCATTTCACTGCCAGAGTTAAAATATAAACCTGAAAATCCCCAGTTGTAAAGTCTATGGCCAAATCTAAGCGCACTAGACCATACAAGTTGTTAGCGAAGTAAGTGAAAAGTGCCTTTGCTGCAATACAGAGCTGATTAGATCCAACTCCAGAGCCTTATTTCCTTTTTACCAATTCAATTCACCAAAACCTTATGGAATGAAAGAACAGTGTCAGACACTCCTTGAATTGGATGCTTCTGACCAGCTAACATTTTTTTTTATTCACTTTTTTAAAAAACATCTTTGTTGGAGTATAATTACTTTACAATGTTGTGTTAGTTTCTGCTGTATAACAAAGTGAATCAGCTATATGCATACATATATCCCCTCCCTCTTGCATCTCCCTCCCACCCTCCCTATCTCATCCCTTTAGGTGGTCACAAAGCACCGAGCTAACTTTGAAGTCCCGACTTTCCATGTGTCAAAGCATTCCTGGGTTGAGAGGTGCTACCCAAGCATTCAACGTTGAAATGTGAGGACAGAGAAAAGGGAGAGAACAGGGCATCACCTGTGTGGAGCGCTCTTTGAAGCTGGTCCAATCAAAGCCTCCTTTTCTCCTCTTGGGCTCAGCTCTTCATTTCCAGCACACTGCATCGACCTTGGTGTAACATAGCGTGTTAAAAGCACCTGTCAAGTGAAATCTGGAGTTTTTTCAAATCAGTTTGCATCACGTTCAGGTTCCATGACAAGTTTTATAATTAAATTTCAATGACTCCTACCAGGTCAGGTGTGCCTTAAACTCTTTTCACACACACAGGAGCAATGTGATTTTAATGGTGACACCTCTTTGGATGAATGGGTGATGTTTACAAAGGGAATCTCCTGGTTCTCTAATTTGTCAGTATAGAGGCTAAATGGGAGAAAGAAGAGGAATAATGTGTGAGGATTTGTTTCATTCGTTTGTCAAATATTAACTGGACGTTTAAGTGGTCCCTGGCTCCCCTGGGTACTGGGTCTGCACGTGGTAGATAGTATTTTCATAGACTACAACATAGCTAAGTCAAAATGTAGCAACCTTCAATTTTAATCAAATGAGCTTGACTTCTCTGTGAAGCTCCCAATCCACCACACTGACATGGAAATCTTAGTCTGAACTCCAAATTAGGAGTTTGGGATTAAAATATACACACTACTGTATATAAAATAGATAACCAATAAGGACCTACTGTATAGCACAGGGAACAATACTCAATATCTTGTAATAAACTGTAATGAAAGAGAATGTAAAAAAAGAATATATGTATTTATATATATGTATAACTGAATCCCTTTACTGTACACCAGAAACTAATACAGCATTGTAAATCAACTATACTCCAATAACTTTTTTTTAAATCAACTATATTTCAATAAAAATATTTTAAAAATTATAAAAATTAAAAAAAAGAACTCTCAGTCTGGACAATTTAAGGTACACTCAATCACACTGGGATTCCTCATGATTATTTCAACTAGAAACATACAGAGCTGTGGCCCCCTCCCCACTCCTTGGTGACATCTCAGTTCAGGAGAACTGTTGAAAGCATCCTCCCTCCGCTCAGCTTGGGCGAATGGTGACAACAGACCTCCGTGGCCTACAGTTTGTAGGACCCACATGTGCACCTGCCAGGAGCATCCTCTGCCACGACCAGACATCTCCTTCCACCCTTCCCACTTTGCACCCCAAGGGCAATGTTGAATGTTACTCCACTCCAGCTGGAATTGCAGGAGAGGAGGCATCTCCGCCCGAACCGCTCCGGCCACCACGCACACCTGGGGTCGGCCTCTACACAGGTCACACCTGAGTCTCTGGGAAAGTGTGGTCCCTGCTCAGGCTTCCCCTGGACAGAGGGGAAGACCGTCCCCTTCAGCATCTCCCATGGGGTTTCCAGCCTTACCTCCCTCTCCAGCCTCGTCAGAGACCCACCAGTGACTGACTCCGTTGCTCGACTGTTTCACCTCGAGAATGGCCAACCTTCAAAACATGTTGCCAGTTACTGTTTAGAACACACACTTTGTGCTCTGATCTTTCAAGGTCGCAGGTTTTAGGGACCTCGAACAACTGTCCTTAACTTTAAAACCAACCTCTTGCTTGTTTGTGGCCCTGGCTGTCAAGACTGATAGATGTCTTTCATGAGAGGAGCACGTAATGTAAAAGCGACCCTCTTAGCAAGTTTTAAGTATGTAACGCAGTATTATTCACTACAGGGTCTATTGGATAGTGGATCTCCAGAAATAATTCATCCTGCATAACTTGCACTTGTACTCTTTGACTGACACAAAAATTTTTTAATATAAAGGGGCAGGAGGAAATTTTTGGAGGTGATGGATACGTTAATGGCCTTGACTGTGGTGATGGGTTAATGGCTGTATACTTATCTCCAAACTCCTAAAGTTCTACATCAAATATGTACAGTTTTTCTGTACATCAATCATATCTCAACAAAGTGATTAAAAAAAAAGAAAAAGACTGATATATCTGATATGTATTTCCAAAACTTACTGTGAGGGAAAAATGTTCAATATCAGACTCTGTTTCTGTATATAATCAGCTTCTGAAGCAATAGTTTTAGTGGTAGAAGGGCACTTTCTATTTCTTCAGATGGAAATCCTAAGAATGAAAAGCCATTGACAAATATTTTAAGATAACATGGAGACAAATCCTTCAAGGATATCACAGTCCATTGAGGAAGCAGGTTAATTAGGGTCGGTTGAACAGTAGCAACAATAGACCTCCCAGATATCAATGGCTTAGGGATGAAAAACAGGGTTTGAAACCAGTCCTGAGCTCATGTTCAGATCCATGGGAAGCTCTCCTCAGGGATCCTGGCTGGCGGCCCCTCTGCCAGCCCAGCATGGGACTTCCAAAGTTTTCCTGACAACGCCACTCCCCAGAGGTGGGGGGAGGGTGTTCTGGCCAGAACTGGGAATACCACACATAACCTTCATTCATATTCCATTGACTGTAGCTCAGTCAGGTCATGGTTTCCATCTGCAAAGGAATCTGGGCACATGGGGCCACTGGGTGCCCAGGGAGGGGAGCACAGGGATGCTGGTGAACATCATTGCCAGGGGGTCCTTTTTTGGTCACCAGATATCCAACTGCCCCTGTCATCACATAGAGAATACACTCCTCCCCCCACCACGGAGACATGGAATGTCCCATTTTGCTCCTTCATCCAGCTCAAAGCCTTGAATGGCTAGAGGATGCTCAGGCCCATTCTTCTGGTCCAGATGTGGCTCCTCTTGGTTCCACCTCCTAGAAAGTATGAAGAAAAAAGTCCTCTCTTCTCTCCCTCTGGACACACACACCCAACCTAGCATGGCAGTGCAGGACGAGGAGACCCACGCAGAGTCAGGTCTGACCCACAACAATGACACACTGACGGGAAGGACGTGCGAGGTCCTCTGCACACAGTGAGCAATGTCATGACTGGACACCGGGTCTGCTCTCTAGGGAGGGTGGGGGGCTCCTCTGTCCATCGTTTCCATGGCCCCTGTTCTCACACACTAGAGGGCTCTCTGTTGACCACTGTCCATGGTGACATCCAAGCGTGTCTCCCTGGGGCACCGCACAGCTTTTCCAGCTGAATTCCTACAGGTCCAATTTCAGCAGCCCCAAGACCACGTAAATGCCTATGCAGTAAAAGCCTTCTGTAGCCCCAGTGTGTGGCTTCTTTACTAGTAACAAGCAGTGGGTTTAGCAAAATTGGAAACATCATTTCCACGTGCCAATAACCCTACTGAGAGTTCTGTTCTTCCCAGATATCGTTTACAAACCTCCATTATTTCCTACTTTCTCTGTTCCCAAATCTTTCTCTGTCAATTTAACGGCAGCTTCCTTGAGGCTACTAGGGGGGAAAAGAAGTTTTGGTAAATAGGAAGTATCCTTAATCTGTTCTTTGCTGCCTGGTTAAATTCCTCTGTTTAGTTGGGAAGTCTTGATGGGATTTTGAAGCTCAATGCCTTTTCAATCTTATCTCCTACTGTTTAGGATCCAGAAGTGCTTTTCCAAACCAAACTTGTGGATTCTCTCTGTTTTCTCTAATTTTTATTTGCAGACTAAATAAGTTATTGCCTGTGTTTATCTCTTTCTTAAAAATCTTTGCTGTAAGTGACAAGGAGTCACCAACACATACTCCTGTTTTGGTGCTTCTCCATACAGGTGCATGTCTCCATCCTTCCTGAGGGGTATTTATTTCCTTACTGCTTGCTACCCTCATAAAAGCCAAGGCTGCAGCACCCCACCTCCACAAACCAATTTCTGTAATAAGTAGGGTATGTTAGGAAGAAATCAGAAATAGACCCCCACATTTTAATGCCTTAAAAAAAGAAGAAAATTATTTCATTAACACATGGACCGGTGCTCAGGATGGCAACTCAACCCTCCTGCACACAGCCCTTCAGGTATCCGGGCAGACAACGGCTTTCAGGGTTGTCTTGCCATTGCTGGAAGAGAAGATCAGGAAAGGGCACGAGGGGTGTATTTATGGGTCAGGCTGGGCAGTGACATATGTCATTTCCACTGGCCAACCATTGAGTTAGATCAAGTCACACAGTGAAAATGTCCAGATCCCAATTCCAGTTCATTCAAGGGTGGGTGGGGGATGGATGGAGAGTGTTTTCACCACCAAGCAAATCTCTGGACACCAACTGGGTGTCCTACAATTCACTAAGTTCTGACACTGTCTACCTGGGGATCCCACAGATTAAGGGCTCAGTCCTCCAAGGCTGTCCCCACCCCCTGCAGGTGGCATTCATAAGCCCAGGTTGACACCTCCACTTCTGACTGTCTGGTGGTCAGCAGGA